>NW_021604841.1:565652-592831 GCF_004785775.1 Grammomys surdaster
TGGTTCAATATTGTGCATCAAATAGTATTTTTATATAATGTTTCCTTTACTGTAATAGTTGGACTATAATACTAATATTGCTATGTGTTCTTGCAGATGAATTTTTAATTCCAAGGGCAAAAATATATATTTTACTTAAAATCTAGCTTTCAGGAAAACAAATGAACAGGACCAGAAAAGAAATTATACACAGAAAAAATACCCTACAAAATAAAGGATATTAAAAAATATAAAGAAAAAAATCAAGTAGCATACAAAGGTAAACCCATGAGCATAACATTTGTCTTCTTAATGGATACTCTGAAAATCAAAGAGACCAAGGTAAATGTTTTACAACGTCTGAGACATCAGAGCTCCTATTCCAGATTACTATATTCAACCAAAGTATAAGTCAAAGTTGACAAGAAGGGAAAACTATTCCATGATAAAACAAAATTAAGCAATGTAGAAAAAATTTAATCCAGCAATATTGCTATTCTGGGAAGGGATCACATCCAAAGATGTAAGTCTAAGCAATTATACAGATATGTCTTTAGTACTTACTTTTAATCCTAAACAGTCAAATCTGATTGAGGGGTAGACAAAGTGAGGAATCAGAGAAAGACTTGACAGAATGAGTCAGTGATAGGATATGCTCAAATCTCACATGAATGGAAAGGAAAGATGCTACTTAACAGCATTGCAAAAAGAGAGACATAGTTCAGTTTGGTGTAGTCCATTTGAGAGAAATTCAGTACAGAACATGGAGTTCAGAGGCAGTTTTTAGAAGTAGACAATTTCAGTCAGAAACTGAGAGAAGCTCATTTGAATCAGTCAGTTTGGAGAGGAATTTGAGCCAAAATAGCTGAATTGATCCACCTATCTAGAATTCAGAAATATCTAGAAAAAGTGAGTTTATCCAGCAGTAGATCTTGGAGGCTGAAACATTCATTCTAGGCCTTGTTTAGCAGATGGAGGCTGGAAGATGAAGTCTCCATCTTTTTGGATATTTTATTTATTTACATTTCAACTGTTATCACCTTTTCCAGTTTCCCCTCTGGAAAACCCCTATCCTACCCCCCACCCCACCCCCGCTTATATGAGGTTGTTCACCCTTCACCCACCCATTACCATCTCACCACCCTGGCATTCCCTTACACTAGGGCATTGACCCTTCACAGGAACAAAGGCCTTTCATCCCATTGATGCCATCTTCTGCAACATATGCAGTAGCTATTCGATTATAGAATAAAACCAACTTTCAACCAAAAGTTATCAACAAAGTTAAGGAAGGACACTTCCTACACATCAAAAGAAAAGTCTACCAAGAAGAACTCTCAATTCTGAACATTTATGCTCCAAATGCAAGGACATCCACATTCAAAACAAACAAACAAACAAACAACCAAATACCTTTACTAGAGCTCAAAGCACATACTTCCCACAATAATAGTGGGAGACTTCAAACCCCACTCTGATCAATGAACAGATCATGGAAACAGTAAATAAACAGAGACAGTGAAACTAAGAGAAGTTAAGATATTAATAGAACATTTCTTCCTAAAACTAAAGACTGTATCTTCTTCCCAGCACCTCATGGTATCTTTTGCAAAATTGATCGTATAATAAGACACAAAACAAGTCTCAACAGATAGAAGAAGATTGCAAAAATCCCATGCATCCTATCAGATTACCAGGAAGGATGGTCTTCAACAACAACAAAAATAACAAGACCACACATACACATGGAAGCTGAACAACTCTCTGCTCAATGATAACTTGGTCAAGGAAGAAATAAAAAAAGAAGTTAAAGGCTTTTTAGAATTGATGAAAATGAAGACACAATATGCCCAAACTTATGGGACACAATGAAAGCAGTGCTAAGAGGAAAACTCATAGCTCTAAGTGCCTCTAAAAAGAAACTGGAGAGAACATACACTAGCAGCTTGAAAAAACATCTGAAAGCTCTAGAAAAAAAAGAAGCAAATACACCCAAGAGGAGTAGATGGCAGGAAATAGTCAAACTCAGAGCTGAAATCAACCAAGTAGAAACAAAAAGAAATATTAAAGAATGAAAAAAACCTGGAATTGGTTCTTTGAGAAAATCAACAAGATAGACAAACTCTTAGCCCGACTAGTCAGAAGGCCAGAGACAGTATCCAAGTTAACAAAAATAGAATTAAAAGGGAGCTATAACTACAGAAATTGAGGAAATTCATAAAATCATCAGATCCTACTACAAAAGCCTATATTCAACAAAACCGGAAAATATGGATGTAATGGACAATTTTCTAGACAAATACCAGGTGCCAAAGTTAAATCAGGACCAGACAAAAACACCTAAACAGTTCCATAAACCTTAAAGAAATAGCAGCAGTCATTAATTGTCTCACAACCAAAAAACGCCCAGGACTAGACAAACTCAGAATTCTATCAGACCTTCAAAGAAGACCTAATACTAATACTTTTCAAACTATTCCACAAAATAGAAACAGAAGGAACACTAACCAATTCTTTCTATGAAGCCACACAAAGATGCAACGAAGTAGAATACTTCAGATCAATTTCCCTTATGAATATTGATGCAAAAATACTCAATAAAATTTTTACTTTCTGAATCCACGAACACATCAAAATGATCATTCACGATGATCAAGTAGGCTTCATTCCAGGGGATGCAGGGATGGCTTAATATATGGAAATCCATCAATGTAATTGATCATATAAACAAACTCAATTAATTTCTAATTTGAAAAATCTAATGTGAGTGAACATAAAATCAAAGATAACTTTCTTCAGAATTTACAAATGTATTCACATTTTACCACAATTTTCATTTTGATTATTTCATTTTAATGGGGTTATTTAACATATACATACATTAACCTTCTCCATTTGCTTTAAAATTATGCTTCTATTTATTTTGGGGGGGAGGTTGGTCATATATTAGAAGGTAATACATTTTCTTCTCTTATAATTTCATTATTTCCTACATTCAATTAATTCTGGGAAGACTCAAGTACTATTAGGGTAAAATTGTCTTACTGGTTTTTCTTCATCTTTCTTAGTCAAATTCGTGCTATATAATATGTATTCTATATTTTATGTTTATTTTACCATATTTCATTTTTACTTTTAAATGTTTTTCATGTACATTATGAGACATCACTAAGCTTTTTCTATCTTTATTCTAATATATTTTAACTATTATTGTATTTAAGGTATATGTATTTTTTCTGTATATGTGCCTTAATGTAAGTATGTGCACATGTGTGGGTGTTCACAGAAACTAGAGATCTTCTGAAACTAGAGGTAAAGTTTGTTGTGAACCTCTCAATGTGAGTGGGTCCATGAAATGGACCTCAGTACCTCTACTATTAGAATAGCTAATGATCTTCTTCTTTTTTTAACTTTATAAATCATTTATTTGTTCACATTTCAAATGATATCCCCTTTCCTGGTTACACCTCCAAACTCCCTCACCCCATCCTCCCTCTATATTCTTATCCACTGGGCCATCTCTCTAACCCTAAATAACTGTCTTTCTATAAGTCTGTCTGTTGCTTAAATTTTATTTCATTTCACACAGTAAATTCACCATTCACCTTTCATAAACAAAATTATTTTGATTCTTTTATTCTGATTTATTTTAATAAAGCATATGCATTTATAGAGTTTTCTTATACATATTTTCTAAATTTCTTCTTTTTCATGTTAAATTTGAGAGGCAGAATTATGACAGTTATATTACTATAAGGTTAAATACATATATCAGGCCACCATCAAATTTAGTATTTGTTCACTCTCTGAAAGTCTACATCTTCCTTCCTTTCCACTGAGTCTTCCCAGTAGCAAATATATATATACGTCTCCATCCATTTTAAGAACAAATATTTGTCTAGAAAGTTTTTCTATACTTTGTGCCAATTCTATCATTCTTTGATTTAATTTAAAGTATTATAAAATATCTTTATCATTCCAAAGAACATTCTGGGTCACTGATTTGATTTTGTCACACTGAAACATTCAGTTCTAAATGGATATTTTTATCAAATCCCTCCTGACGTAGCTCAGGGATATATGAGAACAGAGAGGGAGAAAAGTTCTTAGGGCTGTACGTGATAGATGACTCCAGGAAGCAGTATCTTCCAGCTGCAAAAGATCTGACACACATTTGAATTCCAGAGAATGTGATAGCAAGCATGGGCTCAAACCGGAAGTGGTTTCAGAATGAAGAGGAGTATATGAGCACAAGGTCCCAACCCTAACAAAGAACCAATCTACAATTGATATCCAATTTTAGTATTTTAGGGAATTTTAGTTTACTACAATGGGATGTCACTGGGTATAATAAATGTAGCTCAGTACAGGCTCAATGTCTAGGAGTTATTTGCTGACACAAAACGAACTCCATAGTTCTGACTGTCTTTTTGTTTCATTTTGTTATGTTTTGGATTGTTTTCCTTACTGGAGTTTTGCTTTTACGTATTTGTATGTTTAATTTTTAGTTTTGAGATTGTTTTGAAAGGCAGAGATAGAAACAGAGAAAGTACTTTAAATTGGAGCAGCAGGGATATGGGAAAAATCTCAGAGGAGTGTAGAAAAGAGAAATCATTTCTAGTTCCATCCATTTACCTAGGAACCTCTCGAATTCATTGTTTTTAATAGCTGAGTAATACTCCATTGTGTAAATATACCACATTTTTTGAATCCATTCCTCAGTTGAAGGACATCTGGGTTCTTTCCAGCTCCTGGCTATTATAAATAAGGCTGCTATGAACATAGTTGAGCATATGTCCTTGTTATATGTTCGAGCACCTTCTGGGTATATGCCAAGGAGGGGTATAGCTGGATCCTCAGGTAATGCTATGTCCAATTTTCTGAGGAACCGCCACACTGGTTTCCAAAGTGGTTGCACCATCTTGCAGTCCCACCAACAATGGAGGAGTGTTCCTCTTTCTCCACACCCTCGCCAGCATCTATTTTCACCTGAGTTTTTAATCTTAGCCATTCTGACTGGTGTGAGATGGAATCTCAGGGTTGTTTTGATTTGCATTTCCCTGATGACTAAGGATGTTGAACATTTCTTTAGGTTCTTCTAGGCCATTCGAGTTTCTTCCATTGAAAATTCTTTGTTAAGCTCTATACCCCATTTTTTAATAGGGTAATTTGGTTGTCTGGAGTCTAATTTCTTGAGTTCTTTATCTATATTGGATTTTAGCCCTCTATCAGATGAAGGATTGGTAAAGATCTTTTCCCAATTTGTTGGGTGTCGTTTTGTTCTATCGACAGTGTCCTTTGCCTTACAGAAACTTTGCAATTTTAAGAAGTCCCATTTGTCAATTCTTGATCTTAGAGAATATGCCATTGGAGTTCTGTTCAGGAACTTTTCCCCTGTGCCCAAGTATTCGAGGCTCTTCCCCACCTTCTCTTCTATTAGTTTCAGTGTATCTGGTTTTATGTGGAGGTCCTTTATCCACTTAGACTTGAGCTTTGTACAAGGAGATGAGAATGGATCAATTTTCATTCTTCTACATGTTGTCCTCCAGTTAAACCAGCACCATTTGTTGAAAATGCTGTCCTTTTTCCACTGGACAGTTTTAGCTCCTTTATCAAAGATCAAGTGACCATAGGACTGTGGGTTCATTTCTGGGTCTTCAATTCTATTCCATTGATCTTCCTGCCTGTCTCTGTACCAATACCAGGTAGTTTTTATCACTATTGCTCTGTAGTACAGCTTGAGGTCAGGGATGGTGATTCCTCCAGAAGTTCTTTTAATGTTGAGAATAGTTTTCGCTATCCTGGGTTTTTTGTTATTCCATATGAATTTGAGAATTTCCTTTTCTAACTCTGTGAAGAATTGAGTTGGGATTTTAAAGGGGATTGCATTGAATCTATAGATTGCTTTTGGCAAGATGGCCATTTTTATTATATTAACCCTGGCAATCCATGAGCATAGGAGATCTTTCCATCTTCTGAGATCTTCTTCGATTTCTTTCTTCAGAGACTTGAAGTTCTTGTCATACAGGTCTTTCACTTGCTTGGTTAGATTCACACCAAAGTATTTTATATTATTTGCAACTATTGTGAAGGGTGTCATTTCCCTAATTTCTTTTTCAGTCTGTTTATCTTTCATGTAGAGGAAGGCTACTGATTTGTTTGAGTTGATTTTATAACCAGCCACTTTGCTGAAGTTGTTTATCAGGTTTAGGAGTTCTCTGGTGGAAGTTTGGGGGTCACTTAAGTATACTATCATATCATCTGCAAATAGCGATATTTTGACTTCTTCCATTCCTATTTGTATCCCTTTGACTTCTTTTTGTTGTCTAATTGCTCTGGCTAGTCATCCTGAGTGAGGTAAGCCAATCACAAAAGAACACGCATGGTATTCACTCACTGATTATTGGATATTAGCCCAGAACCTTGAAATGCCCAAGATGCAACTCACAGGCCACATGAAGCTCATAAAGAAGGAAGACCAAGTGGGGGTGATTCGGTCCTTCTTAGAAGGAGCAACAAAATACTCAAGGGAGCAAATATGGAGACAAAGTGAGGGACAGAAACTGAAGGAGGGGCCATCTGAAGACCACTCCACCTGAGTATCTATCCAATGTGCAGCCACCAAAGGTAGATGCTGATGTGGAAGTCAGGAAGTGCATGCTGATAAGAGCCTGATATGGATGTCTCCTCAGAGGTCTTCAAGAGTCTGACATATTCAGAGGCAGATGCTCACAACTAGCCATTGAACTGATCATGGGGTTCTCAATGGAGGAGTTAGAGTGAAGACTGAAGGAGCTGAAAGGATTTGTGGCACCATGAGGAGAGCAACAATACCAACCAACCACACCTCCCAGGGTCTAAACCACCAGCCTGGGAGCACTTAGGGAGGGATCCAGGTCTTTAGCTGGATATGTAAGAGTGGAGGTCCCTGCTGTGCATAGGTGGAAGAAGAGAACCTTGACCTCATGAAGCCTGGACGCCCCAGGGGGTGGGAATTTTGAGAGTGGGGAGGTGGGGGTGGGGGTGGTAGATAGAGGTTACATCCACAGAGAAGAAGGAGGAGGGGTGAGGGGATTGGGGTTCCTGGGTGGGTGGGGGGATGGGATAAGGGGACAACATATGAAATGTAAATAAAACATCCAATAAAAAAAGAATAAAAAAAGGAAAAAAAAGAAAAGAGAAATCATGATCAAATATATTTTATGAAAACTAACAAATAAAAGAAAATAAGGGATTGAAGTAAGGAAAAAAGGTGCCTATCTGGCTTCTGATTTTCCTTTTTTTTTGGGGGGGGGGGAGGGGAAGTGGTGTTCGAGACAGGGTTTCTCTGTGTGGTTCTGGCTGTCCTGGAACTCACTCTGTAGACCAGGCTGGCCTCGAACTCAGAAATCTACCTGCCCCTGCCTCCCAAGTGCTGGGATTAAAGGCAAACGCAACCTCTGCCTGGCTTCTTCTGATTTTCATAATGGCATCATTGATATGAGCAGCATATTCTCTTTGTATGTATTGATAATCTAAGCTGCTATCAGATTTCAATAAGAAATATCTGATCTGAAATTATATTCATAATTTCTGGGAGATGTCACTTCCTTTTCTAGCATTCTCTTGGGAAATTTTAATTACAATATAGTTCAATCTCATCAGTTCTCCTTCTCCTCCCACCAATCACTCATTAATATTGTATTTTGTAGAGAAACTTGAATCCAACATCATGACTGCTCTGTCTAGTGATCACATCTAAAAACCTTCTCTATCTATGTGGTCTGGCTGGTATGCAGGTGTGCTCTTGATTGCAGTATTTTCTGGCTCGAATAAAGCCATATTTTTAGTACATATTTTTATTCCCAAGCAATGAAAGTAAGGTTACTTAATAGAAGAAAGACGCCATGCTTGAAAGTGACATCTAATAGTGAGACAGACAAAGTGATGAATCAGAGAAAGGTTTGACAGATGAGTCACAAAGTGGAGAAGAACAGCTCTTACAAGATCAGCCGGTAAGAGAGAATACTTAAAAGAGTGGGTCAGAAAAAAAGAGCAATTCCTTTGAGTTAGTCTTTTAAACTGAGTGGAGTTGAGCTTCGTGCTGTTTAGTTGAGTAATGGCAGTGTAATGAATTTGACAGCATTTATGAGTTTCTACAGAGAAATATAAGTTTTAGAGTAAGAGAGAGCCAGAAGATTATAGAAATTGACCAGAGTTAGTTTGGGGCCAGGCAGAGCAACTGAGTCAGAAGGCAAGAGAAACCAGTTTAAATCATTAACCTGGGAGAAAAGTTTGAACCAGAATATCTATACTGAAACAACTAGCCATAGTTCAGATAGAAGTAAACATGTTGAGCTTATTCATCCGTAAGACTCTGAGATGACAATTATATCTGGTCAATAAAAGTTACTTTTATAGGGTTTGTGCATGAAACCCAAATTTTAGGACCATATCATAACCCATAACATTGCATTTTGACATAAATAAAGAAATTTAAAGTAATAAACTTTAAGATCCAATGCACAGTTTTGTATACATGAAATGTGAATGGGATTAGTAAAGTATGGTGTAGCAAGAAAAGTGACAATTATCTATTTCATTTTAGACATTGTCATTAATTATTTATTGAAATTTTTCATAAGATTCTATTGTTCTCTACAGAAAATATCAGTTCAAATTTTTCAACTATTGAGCCATGTCTTCTGTTTTTAAAATCTTAATCAAAAGAAACTAAAATGATTGACTAAAATCTAAAGGGTTTTTGTTAGTATTCTGTCTACAATCCACCTCCACAGCTATCTGGTAACAGCCAGGTATGTTCCTCCCCACAGATACCTGGCAACAGCCAGGTAGGCCTGCCCACTATAAAAGAGGCTGCTTGCCCCCTCTCTTACTCTCTTGCTCTCTTGCCCTCTTGCCTCTAGCTTCTCTCTGTCCCTTCTCTCTTCCACCCTTCACTTCCCCATCTCTCCACGTGGTCATGGCCAGCCTCCACTTCTCTCTCTCTCCCCTCTCTCTCTCTCTCTCTCTTTCTTTGTCATCTTTTTCTGTTTCTCTCCCCACACCTTTGCCCTATCTCCTGAATACACCCAATCCTTGGAACCATTTGGTCTGGTGTTGCCTGTTCTAAGCTATGCACTGAAGTCTAACAGTTTTTATAAGTATTTGAGATTAATATATTGTATGTAAATAAAACAAAACATAAACTAAATTAGACATGTTGTAGTAATTGAAAACAAGATATCATATAGAGGGTTTAGGATAATGGACCAGAAAATTATATTTCTTCTTAAAAGCCTAACAGTATCTTCCAGCTGAGTCCCAAAGACAACCACTGTCCATTGCCTGTGGCATAAGACTCAACAGACAAACTATAATAGGAAACAATGCAGGGTAGAATAGCATTCCATTTTCACAGAGAAACTATAGTTTAGTCACTTTTAATGTTTCTCACTTTCAGAAGAAGAGTCAAGGCTTTCTCAGGAGCCAAGGTAAGTAAATTGGCTTCATGAAACCCCTCTAGCACTAGGATAAAGCCTCCTTGCCCTCCCTAAGAAGACTTATACATAAGTGTAGTTGCATAGGTGCCATATAATACATGTAATTTGGTAAAGATAAAAAGTTAAAAAAAATACATGCTTATGCTTATAGTTGACAATGGGGAATTATGTCAAATACGTAGGTCAATCACAGACTTGCCTGGGCAGGATCCTTGACTCTTGGAGAATATGTCCTAGCCTCTAAGTCTATATTTAGGATTGCAATTTAGATATGTGTGTATTTTTCTATTCATGAATATCCATTTCTAAAGAATTGTGTTAATCTATTTAGGTAAGTTTACTTTATGTTCTTAACTAGAATTGCTTTTCTGTTTTTTCTATCCATATGAGGACTCTACACATGGGTATATTCTGTTTTGGACTTCAATTCTGCCTGTATTGTAATGAATTTTGTAATGATATGCCTTAATTTTGTTACCATTTCAATTTTTTGAAATATTTTAATAATGATTTTAAATAGTCCTTTTCAACATATACTAAAAGTATTGATTTTATTGAAAATATTTTTGTAAGACTGAACAGTAAAGAAACCAGGAATTATAAACTAGGCTTTCGAAAACAGAAAATCATTATAGAAAACAAAAGTTATTTTGATTGTTTATATCTCTGTTTCAAGCAATTGTGAAGAACCTCCAAAATTGTGTTCAAGAATCATGATATAACACCAAAAGCTCAGAATACCCACCATACAACCCACAAACAACATAGAGCTTAAGAAGAAGGAAGACCAAAGTGTAGAAGTTTCAATCCTACATAGAATAGGGAACAAAATAATCACTGGAGGTAGAGGGCAGAAGGGACCTGGGTTGAAGGAGGGGGAGGGATAATAAGGGGGGCAAGATCAGATATTGAAAGGGAGAGCATTACAGAGGATCAGAAAATTGAATAGAAACATGTAGCAGTGGGGGATGGAAAACTGGGGATACCCGTTATAAAGTCCTAGACTCCAGGGAAGTGAGAGGCTCCCAAGACCCATGACTTTAGCTGAAATACCCAACAAAATGGACATACAACCTATAAAGACCTCCGCCAGAAGGTAGGCATGCACGGACCACTGTTGAGGGATGTGGTCACCCATTCATCGCAAAATTTTTAACCCAGAAATGTTCCTGTACAAAGGAAAGGGACACAAAGTGGAACAGAGACTGAACGAAAGGCCATCCAGAAACCACCCCACCTAGAGATCCATGCCATCTGCAGAAACTAAGCCCTGACACTATTGCTGATGCTAAGAAGTACTTGCTGATAGGAGCCTGAGCACCTGACTAATACAGATGCAAATATTCACAACCAACCATCAGACTGAGCCGGTGGATCCCAATGGAAGAGCAGAGGAAAGGACTAAGGGAACTGAAGGGGTTTGCAACCCCTAGGAAGAATAATATCAACAAACCGGACCACCCTGAGCTCTCAGAGGGACCCAGGACTCCAGAAATATATGTAGCAGAGGGTGGCCTTATCTGACATCAATAAGAGGGGAAGGCAGCTTGATGCCCCACTATATAGGAAGGCTAGAGGAGTGAGACAGGAGTGGGTGAGTGGGTGGAGGAGCATCCTCATGTAGGCAAATGGGAGGCAGAAGAGGGTTGATGGGATGGGGTTTTTTGGAAGGGTAACCAGGAAGCGGGATATTCTTTGAAATGTAAATGAACAAAGTGAATAATAAAAAAAAAAGAAAGAATCATGATTTTATTACTCTTTTTTTCCCTTCAGACAGGGTTTCTCTGTATAGCCCTAGATGTCGTGGAACTCACTGTATAGACCAGGCTAGCCTCGAACTCAGAAATCTGCCTATTTCTTTATTATTCTTTAGCATTTTATAAAAATGTATAATATTTTAGAATTATTATCACTCAGATTGATAATTCCATCAAGTTGCTTTTAAGGTTACGTATCAACCCTTTTCTCTTGGAATCATGGATTGCTGGTGTCTCTATCTGTGTCTCTGTCTTTCTGCTTTATAATATATTCTTCATTGATATCTGATGATTATTATCTTAGTTTCCAATTCTGAATACATCTTTCCACAACATTAGATTTTCTTCTTTGACAGTAAAACTATTCATCATGTGTTTGATATTTGATCATTTCACTTCTGTTCTAGGCAATCAGCGAAAGACTACAAGAAATACAGCTACACCTGACTCTAGTTATGCTGGCTACCATTACAATGAGAAAGCAAGAACACCTACCAGTAGGATCTACTTTGGCCTGCTATGGGAGGAGTCTGGAAGGCTCTGGAAGGATTCAGGCTTCCAACTGGGAACTGGGAGGTTGAAGAAAGTAATGGGCTCTGTACTCTGCTGCCAGGAACAGTGGGAATTCTGTAAAGGTTTTGAAAGTTCTATAGGAGCAAAGCATGTGAAAAACAATAGCAATCCCTCATAAAAACTACAGGATGAAATTGCTACTTTTGTGGTTTATAATGAAATAAAAAAATGGCAAATACATGATTAAAAATTAGATGCAATCATAGCCAACATTGTAAAATCAACTTAATATGATCAACAATTATTTAAAGAAAGAATTCTTTCAGGAAATAATAATTTAGTTCAAAAATAAATTGGTTGTCGTGTTTTTTCTAGTTACTAAGCACATCTATGGAGGAGAAAAGTTATTAAGAGCCTTACCCAGCCTTGATTCCAGCTTGTTAAAATAATGGCAAATCTTGAAAGATATGATTAGTTGGACAATAGGTGCATAGTTTTAGACAACAGATAGTTTTTCAGTGGGCTCATTCTGCTATGTGGATTCTACAAATTGAACTCACATCATTAGCCTTGACTGTAATCACCTTTACCTGCTAAGCTAAACATACTTTGACACAAGAATATGTTTCTTTAAATGATGAATTCACATACATATTTTTTCTTTGTTATTTATAGTTTTCATTTTTCTTCTTAACTAATACTAAATATTCTTCATTGTTATCCTTTAATTGTATGCTTGGTATTCACATGGATTGTTAACTTCTGGCTTTATAGTATTATGTACATGTACATGTGTGCAAACACACTCATATGAGTTTGTGTGTATGTGTTGAGGAATTATCAATATATCTTAGAAATATTACTTAGCTACATTTTTTCCTACTTTATTTGATGGCAGCAGTCATTCTTACACTAAACATACAGTATCCACTTTTTATTTCTCTTTTTATGTGTTGTCATGAATTGTTATTTAATTAACTTTCAAATACATTATTCTACTAAAGATTTTTTAACATGCTGCCTAAGCATATTTATTGAGTGGTTAAATGGAATTTTGTAAATTTATTTTTTTTTAAATAACTACTTTCCTAGCACTTTTTCATTTTGTCTTTTAATACAGAATTTATGCCAGTGAGGTTTGCTTTGGTCTGTTATTTACAATTATAGTGTTGTCATCTATTTTGAATATATTTGTATATCTTATGGTTTCCAGTCATTTCTGACTACATTTTTTCTTTCTAATTTTGTTTAATAGCAAATACTGTTTTTGAGTAAAATGTCAAACTAAGTCTAATTATGTTGAAAGACGCAGCCTAGCTAACTCTATTTTGTGCTCAGACTCCATTTTATGTCTAGCATGTCCTTAGTTTGAACTTAGTAACTAGAAAAAAAAGCAATTTGTTCCAGGAACTAAGACATCCCTTAGAAATAGCCACTCTACTCTAGATAATGGGTAATGGCCAATGTCATGTCTCAGACAAATGACTCATGTTAACACCAGTGTGTGTGTGTGTGCTAGTTAAAATTTTTTACAAACTATTATTTGAAAAGAAGTTATTTGTTTTGCTTCTGGTGAAGCAAAATTAGCATCTAAATTAGTGAAATATATATATATATATATATATATATATGGGTGTGGGTGGGTGGGTGTGGGTAGGTGTGGGTGGGTGTGTATGTGTGTATATTTATATATATGCATATATATGTATGTCACTAATATATATTTATGTGTCTATTGCTTTGTCATTATTAACCAAGCATCTACAAACATTTTAATATAAAGTTTTTTTGAGAATTTTATGCATTAACAATCTATTTTTATTGTGTCTACCTTACTTTTTCCCCTCCTATTTTTTTGTGGTACATTCCACACATCTTTTCCAATTTTTCCTCTCCTGTTTTTTAATATTTATATCATACTGACTCTAATTATACCAAAAGACCCCCTTGCTGGTTCCATTTTGTGTTCAGACTCCGTCTTATATCCAGCATGTTCTTAGTTTGAACTTAGTAACTAGAAAAATCACAGTTTTTTCTAGGAACCAAGACATCCCTTAGTATCACCTACTCTACACTAGATAATTGAAAATATCCAATATCATGTCTAGGACAAATGACTCATGTTTATCCCAGTGTGTGTGTGTCTGTGTGTCTGTGTGTGTGTGTGTTTAGAGTAGCTAAAATTTTTGTGCAAATTATGATTTCTGAAATGTCAACAAAGTATGTAATTGCCAAGTTGTACAGTTCCTCATCCTGCTAAAACTGTATAAAAGGCAAGGCTGACACCTGCTCAGGACCTTCCACATCAAATCACTGAGAGATTAGAGAGGTCTTAGCTGGAGCTTAAATAAAGAATCTTTGGTTTTGCACAAGAGTTGGACTCCTGGTAGCCGTTGGTGGTCAATGGTGATCCAACTGTTGCAGTCTGGGCATAACACATGAGGGATTATCCAGCATCACCACAACAGCCTTCTCCCATCCCTGACAAGTGGAATAAAAGACAGATCATTAACTGTGACTTGGTTGATATTTGTCTGAGTGAACTTTTTCTGTTGTAGTAATTATGCATAGTGGTAATTTAGTAACTTACCACTGCCACAGGAGATCAAAGAAGATGTGTTGTATTCCCCAGAAAAGCAAGAGTCAGAAGATCTTCTCCTTAGTTTCTCTGGAGAGTCTCTGTGGGTTGTTCCTGCTTCAGGACATTCTGCTGACATTTGACTCATTTTTGGTATAGCATGTCTCATGTTTGAACTTAGAAGGGGACCTGGGATCTCCTCATTGTTTGAGGGTCAAAGACATCATTTACAGCCAATATAAATACGTGAACCAAATGTCCTACATCCTCACCTGGCATGATGTCATAGACAACCCATCTGCCTAGCTGAAATCTCTTCTCCCATGGAATAAAAATCCTGGTGGTTAAAGAAGATAAGAAAGAGAAACCTAAACCAACAGTCCTGTCTACCCTATTTTTCAAGATAGTGGGGATACAGACTTCCTACTCTCCTCTCCTTTTCCTACCAGCACCAACAACCAGTCCCTGACACCCCCCAACAGATGTTTTTGATTCTCTCAAGACTCTTGTCTGTACTCAGAGTGTGTTGTGTTTTTAGCTTAAGGAAATCTACTAGACTGCTCCTCCACCTATCCCACAGAACTACTACTGACCTGGTGACTGTGTTCATCAAGTGACATCAAAGGCAATCCCTAGAACACTGATTCTTTTGGAGTCAGGGCTTATCCCCAGTGGTAAGGGTAAGCTTCTTACCTTTATCTCCTGCCATACATTGTTGTTTCTCTGCATCTGAGTTAGCTTTGGTCACAGTAGGATTTTAGCCAGATCCTGCAGCATCTGCTTTGCATTTGTATGAGCCATGCTGAATGCTGTTAAATGATTTGCTTTGCTGCTTAGGTAACTCATGGAATGGCCAAGGCCATTGGAACAGATAGGAATTACACTGTGCTTATAGGTCCCAATGTTCTGGACAGGTAGAAAGGATGAATAGAACTCTAAAAGAGACAATTTCCAGATTAACCATGGAGACATGCAGGGATTGGGTGACTCTTCTCCACTTCACACTCTACAGGGTAATGAACATGCTCTATACTTTCAGCCTTTGAGATCATGAATGGGAGAACCCCTCCGATAATGCCTAATCTAAAATTGGATATACTAACTGAATCTGTCAGGCCACTTTTCTACCTACCCAGCACAACTACCGGCCTGGTGATTGGGTGTTCATCAAGCAACATTTACATTGTAAAGGACCATGTATAGTTGGAATGACTACTCCTACCATTCTTAAAATAAACTTACATTTGCCTAGATGATGGTCATGTCAGTGCAGAGGACGCCATACCCAATGCACCCAAATGGTGAGTGTACAAGGACAAGGACAACCACCTAAAACTCAAGCTTTATGTTCCTAGTTTTATTTCATGTTTTGATTTCCAGCCTGGGGAGTCCCCTCCCAGACACCAACCCTATAAATTGGTATGAGTCCTAAATGAAGTATCTATGGGAGATTAGCTTTCTTATCTTATTTTCTATTTCAAATCATTACTTCAAAGAGGGAGAGATGGCTATATTAGCAAGTGTAGTTTGTACTTCTGTTTGGGTCACCAAAACAAGAAAAAAAACTTGGTGAAACAAGTGTGTGGAGTGGAAAGTGCTATTTTTTTAAATGTTTGGATTATGTAATCACAGGACACTTTTGGTGGAAGCCCCCAATTCATCATGATATCATAAAGGTATGTCAATGTTCTGGAGGTCCTCCCCATTTTGACATTGTCTAATCTAGATGGAGATATCCCTGCAATCCAATAATTATTTGCTTTACAGTACAAGGAAAACAGGCCAAATATTGGGAGACAGGGAAGACATGGGGGTTCAGAATTTATGATCAGGCCCACCTGTTTCTGAAGGATGCATGTGCTCTGTTTAACATTATATAGTCAAGTGCTTCTGTCCACTTTTTTCTGATCTGGTACATAGTGTTAGGCCCTAAAACTTGCACACAAATCCCCTTACACCAACTCCCAACTTGACTGAACACACAAAGATCCAAACATTTGAAAACCAGATCAATGAATACCTGAACCTCCTTAGTCTGCTGGAAACCACTTATGAGGTCCTTGACACTACCTATAGTGAACTCACTTTTGATTGTTGGCTATGCCTAAATGCCAAACCCCCTTACTTACAATAACAGCAGTGTTTATAACATCTCAGTTACTGAATCTGCAGAAATAAGCCACTATATATATATACTAAGCAACTGACAAGCTCTGGTCATATCACTTTATAATCAATTAAGAGATAAGGGCAATGCATAGGCCAACAAGTACCCCAAAGCTACACATACCTTTGTATTCAGATTATACCTTGAAACTGCAATAATGGTTACTCATTAGTTTCTCCAGAAGATGCATGGTGGACCTGCTCAACCAGCCTCACCATATGAATCCACATGGAGGCTCTTATGCCTCTCTGACTTCTGTGTCCTAGTCTAGCTGCTTCCTAGAGTAACTTATTATTCCAAAGATAAGGGTCTCAATCGTCTCACTCCAGAATTTCATAATGGATTTAAGAGAGAATACCTTACAGCATTCGTTTTATTCACAGTCTTAGGTGTCAATATAGCAGGAGCTATAGGAGTAGGGGCCAATGAGTTGGCATTATAGTACACCCAATTTTGCTCTCTATGGGAGGCCATTGATGGAGATGTCAAAAGATTAGAGAAATCAATGACAACCCTAGAAAAGTCAATCTCCTCCCTAGCTCAAGTAGTCTTCATAGAGGCCTAGACTTACCCTCTTACAACAGGGAGGGCTATGTGTAGCACTAGAAGAATGTTATGTATAATCAGATTACACAGGAGTTATCAGAGAAACCAAGGCCAAATTAAGAAAATTATTGCAAGACAAGTTGTTGGAAACAGAACAATGTCAGGGATGGCATGAAAGTTTCTTCAAATGAATCCTTAGTTAACTACTCTGGTATCTTCTTTAGCTGGCCTGCTTATATTACTTTACTTGCTTTTGGACCCCATATTCTTAATAAGTTAGTTAACTTTGTCAAAGACTGTCAATGCTATCTAACTTGTGGTCCTTAGGTCTTATTGTCAACTATAAAAATGTGAGACCATAGTAACTGGCATCCCATGATTGGCTCATCTTAGGTAGTAGTAAATGAGAAAATGAAGTACTCAGCCTAGCTAATTCCATTTTTAGTTCAGGCTCTATTTTGTGTCCAGCATGTCCTTGTTTGAACTTAGCAACAGGAAAAAACACAACTTGTTACAACAGCCATTTTACCTTTGATAATAGGAAATGCCCGAGGTCATGCCCTGGGCAAATGACAAGATAATGCCAAATAAATTTATGACACTAGCTAAAATTTTTTGCAAGCCATGATTTCTGAAATATCAACCAACCATGACACTGCCATGTTGGACAGCATCTCTTGCTGCTAAAACTGTATAACAGGCATGGATGACACCAGCTCAGGACCTTTCACATCCATCCACACTGTGTTGGAAAGGTTAGATACGTTCAAGTTTGAGCATGAATAAAGACTCTTAGCTTTTGCACACAACTGAACTCTGGGTAATCTATGGTGATCTGTGGGAATCCCTAGGTCTGGATGTAGCAATCCCTGCCTATATGCTTAAGTGTGTGAAGCCATCCACTGGAGCCAGACCAATTTACTAAAGTCAGATGTCTGAAGATAATTGACTATTTCCCTATCATCAATCAGTTCCAATAGTTCTTCAATAACTGAAAGAGAATCCTGTGCCTTGCCTCTATCTGTACTGTGAAGTTCACTGGTTTGTTCTTTGTAAGTACACTACAGGCAACCACAGCTGCTGTGAATTCTAGAATATGTGGTCTCTGATATGGGCAAAAGGTTAAGGTATTTTCAATCTTTCTACCCATTCTTCTAAAATGTTTCTTGATTGTTTGGAGCAGAGTGGATAATTATAGATGTTCCACTTAAGGGTGAGCATTGCACAGACACTTAAGGGTGAGATTTCTGCACACCTATAAAGATGCACTATCTTGTAGTCATACTATATAGACAAATAGATGATGATTATATAGAATTCCCCATTTGATTGAAATAATTTTAGGAAGAAAGTTTTCAGAGACCATCTTAGTTGTTAAAAAGATGTAATAAACTAAGAATAAAAAATTAAAACATGCCCACTACTCAGAATATTAAGTAAAGCCTTCATAATAAGAAATACAATGAGCTTTCATAATTACACTATAAACAGAAATAGACTTAGGACAATTTTGTTTTCAAGGAAAATATTTAGGTCCAAGGATAAAGTCACAGGTATATACCATGATTAGGCAAGGCCATGTTAAAAACAACAACAACAACAACAACAAAAGAAACAAAAACAAACAAAGAAAACAAAATTTAAAAACCTGTTGCATTGAACCTTTAATGAGTATAATATAATGAAATACTGCTTTGAACTTAATATCAACATTCTTCTGTAACTACCATTTGATGTGAATTTTATCTCTCAAGTAATTTTCCCAAGAACTTCTTGTCTAAAAATGTATAAAAGGATCAGAGAAAAGAAATAAAGTTGTTTCTTGAATGGTTTGGCTTGGGAAGTTCTGTCCTATCCATCCATCCATGCATCCATGCATCCATCCATGCATCCATGCATCCATGCATCCATCCATCCATCCATTCATCCATTCATCCATTCAAATGTATATCTGTTTGTCTCTATGTACATATGTAGGTATATATGTTTATGTGTATGTCTGCAAGCATGAGTACTTGTGTAGTTTATTGTGATATATAATCAGGCACATCCAGAGTATGTGAATATTTGAATGTGTTTGCGTCTGTGCATATTTGACTGTATAAAACATCTTAATTCTTTTCCTTTCATTCCACTCTGGCTAATGAGGTTAACCAGAGAGGCACCTAGCTGATTTACCAGAGAAAGGAGCACAAACAATAAACTCTTTTACTTAATCCTCTGCTGTTTTACTTTGAGGTGCTAAATGGATGAGACTGTAGTTTCTGGCCTCAGAAGAACTCAGGAAGATCAGCTCCCACTCCAAAGTAATGTAGATTTAAGACAGGTAAATGTTTTACTATAGAATAGGCAACTCTAAATATCTAACAAGACCAAGTCTTGCCAGTGCTCTTCCCCCATGGCTTACCTCAAGAGAGAACCTGAAAGAACAGCTGAGGTTGGTCCCTTGCACATGAACAAAGGAACTCTTTTAAGGACAACATTTAACTGGCTTACATGTTCATTATCATCAAGAAAGAAGTTTGTTTCTGTGTCCATTAGCAAAGTAAAGTAATAGGCTCTCCAATAGGGCATAGGAACTACCAGATTGTTGATTTTTGGCCATATTTATACTATAAGACGATCATTCTCTTGTAGGCTGAGCCAGAATTTCAAACAAAAAATGAATTGGTATCCCCATAATATCTGTGCCACCACTGTACCCATGGAAATGTCTTCTCTGCTGTAGTTCTCAGAGTTCACATATATAAAAGATTATTCATAGTTTTCTCCTAGTACAGTGAAAGTTATCTTGTATACAGGAAAGTTCCAGGTCAATACTAACTTAATTTCTTCATATTCTGTGAACAAAGTGTTTGATGACTTAAATATTATATTTTTCCCATCAGTTTCATTTGTGAAACCATGTATTAGACATTTCCTAATTTTGTCAATTTATAATTTTATGCATGTATCATGTAAAATAAGATTATTATACTCTGACCCTACCTCCCCTCCCCTATATTCCTAGAAATCCTTTTTCTTTGTTCATGACTTCTCTGCTTTGTTGTTGTTGTTTGTTAGTTTGTTCTGTTCTTTTTTCTTTCATTCATTCTGTTGTTGCTTTTACAGATGAACTTAATTTAACCAGGATCATCCATATGATTACAATTTTGAAACTATCTATAGAACTTTGTGGACTCCTCAGCAAATTTTATGTTTTATTAATTGTTTTAACTTTTAAGGTTATGGTAATAATGCATAACATTCTCCTTTCTTTTCTATCTTGTAAGGCCTTCATAAACTGCTCATTGTTCTCTTTAAAATTCATGGCCTTGGCTAGACTTGGGTCTGTATGTCTTCAATTTAAGTACACAGGAGACAGAAGCAAGTGATCTCTGTGAATTCTCACCCAACCAGATTTACAGAGCATATTCCAAGAGCGCCATTTATATATGAATCCTGCTCAGAATGTGTAATGTTACTTTATGTTTTTAGATATGAATATTTACTATTAGAAAAATAGGTGCACTCTTTCTTAGGAAAACATATTTCTTTGATTTCTAACATTCTTTATTTGCTTTCATTCCTTTATAAAGGGGTTGAAAGTAAATATTTGAGGCTTTATAGACCATAAAACATTTTTCTGAGATATTTGAGTAACATTCTCTAATAAGGAACTATTTACTTGCCCCCTAAATTCTGTTAAAACTGTAAAAACCATTATTATCTTATTGGTTGTGAACAGACACGTGGCACAGTCAATTTGGCAAGAGGGGAATAACTTGAAATGTACCAGAGTAAAACTAGGATGTGTCAAATTTGAACTTTATACAATGGCAAAATTTCCCCTTTTCTTCTCTAATCTTGCTAATATGTCAATTTGAGGATCTTTTCAAGAGCCCTGACTATATTGTTGATTAATTGCTATTCTATTCCAAATAGATGAGCAATTCTTTTCCATTCAATTGTTTTATCCATAGTAAAGTAGGTCGATGTTCATGTATTACCAATATATTTGGAACTTATAAGATGGTCAATGGTTTCCAAGAAAGTAAGTGAACAGAGCCTTAGTTGTGCTGTAGGCGTATCACGTGGAACTTGGGTCTGAGACTATGCTGGGTACAGGAAACCATAGATTTTGGAGAAGAAACTGAAACCACCTTCTTATTATTTTATTTTTTAAGTTAAATGTGCATAGTGCTTGTTTTCACTTGAGTGATATCCTCTGGATATCAGAGGTATGGAAATATAAATAGCTGTGAGCCTCCCAAAAGGATGCTAGGAATTTAATTCAGCTCACCAAACCCACATTATGTGCAAGGGCAGCACAGACTCTTAAGCATTCATCTATCCCTCTATTCTTCAGCAAGTTCTCAAAAGCCATCTCACCTTAGCACTGCATAATTGTGAATTTACTAGTGATTGTAGAAAATTAAGAATTTGGGGGAAAGGAAAGTACAACAACTCATTGAACAGATAATTATTCTTCCCTTCTCTCATTGCAATGAAAAACTGTTTGGGCAAAAGGGTATACTGTACTGTATACCAACACACTGCAAGATTTTTTAAGGACTGTTTTTTGTTTGGTGTGCATGTGTGTGTGTGTGTATGTTTTGTTTTTTTTTGTTGCTTGTTTTTCTGTCTATGGTTTTATGGGGGGGTAGTAGGATTGTAAGGATAGAAAAAAGATTATATGGTAGGACATAAGATGAGTGGCATTGATATGGATGATGAGAAATTAAGAAAAATTCAATAAAAAGTTTTTAAAAGGAATGAATTTTGTTTTGAAAGAAACCTGTGATTAAAATATAATTGTGCATGTATAAACAACTTCTTGAAGTGGATTTCCACTTTTCATCTAAGTGCAGATTCACTAGAATGAGCTTATGGCTCCAGAATGAGTATTTACATCAATTATTATATGTTTTATACATTGTTCTGTTGTTGTATTTTTAAATTCCACATCAACATTGATCACATGTCTGTAACAGTGTGTATTGTGAAAGAAATCAGAGCAGCTCTTTATTGACAGAGTCAGAAGCATACATAGGACACTTGTTAGCCAATAGACTAAAGATAATTTGGACAAGGAGTTAATTATTTTTCCTTGTTCTAGTGTTTGTTCACTGAATATGGAATAAAAGTAACAGGTATCTCATATCTTTAACATTGAACTTATTTTGAATTTGATCACTCTAGTGTCTTTGGACATTTATTTCTCTTCTTCCCAGAAGACTTGATAGCTACTGTTTGTTAACAACTTCTAAAACTACTGCAAATTATGCATGTAATGAGTATAGTTCATTGAGCTTTTAAATGACTTATCTTACACTGTTCATGTAGAAATAAAATTCAGCAATGTGAAGATATAAATATGTTTCCCACATCTTAACTTGAAATAGAAAATATTTTATTTCCTTTTACTCACATTAACATTTTTTTCTTAAAAGGTATTTCAGAAGAAGTTTTATTTTTTGTAGCAAAGTTGAGAAGGATCTATATGTACCTTTGCTTCTAAACCAATAACCCCTCCTGCCATCAGTGATAGCATAACAGCTACAACTGTGGAATCTATACTGATATGCATGTTGTTCAAAGTCTAGAGTTTATATTAGAGTTTCCTCTTATTGGTGTTTATCCTATTGGTTTCTACACATGTATGGCAAGCTGTATTTGCCAGTGAATGTTTCATCTTTGTTTGCTGTTATTTCTTTGTTTCCTTTTGTTTTTGTTTGTTTGTTTGTTTGTTTTCATGTAGACAGTTTGGGCAGTATCAGCCTTCTCAATTGAAAATAGCTTTTGGAAATAAAGAAAATTTGCTACTTCAACTATTTTAATTAAAGATGTTAAGATATTTTTGTCACTGTCATTCTTTTGGACAGAAACATTTCTGGGTTTAAATTTTGAGATGTGTTTTGCTGATACCAAGAAGTACTTGCTGACAGGAGCCTAATGTGGCTGTTCCCTGAGAGCTTCTGCCAGCACCTGACCAATAGAGATGCAGACTTATAGCTAACCATAGGACTGAGCCCAGAACCCCAGTGGAAGAGCTAGGGGAAGGAATGAAGGAGCTGAAGGGAAAAGCATCCCCATAAGATGAACAACATCAACTAACTGGACCACCCAGACTTCCAGGGACTAAAACACCAACCAAAAAGTATACATAGAGGGAGCAAGGACTGCTGATACATAGTAGCAGAGGATGTGGTTATCTGACATCAATGAGAGGGGAGGGAGGCTTCATGACCCAGCATAGGGGACGCTAGACGGGTGATGCGGGAGTGGGTAAGTGGGTGGAGGAGCACCCTCATACAGGCAAAGAGGAGGGGAATGGGGGGAATGGGGTGGGGAGTTGGTGGATGGATAACCTGGAAAAGGGATATCATTTGAAATGTAAATGAATAAAATAATTAAATAAAATGTAAAATGTTTCTTTATTGGCATTCCTCTTGGAATTATATTAAATGCTCTTGGACATAATGAACGAGGACAGCAATGGGCTATGTTTTTTTATTTAATTTTTATTTATTATAATTATTTTACTTGTCCACTATAAATCCCTTTCCCTGCTCCCTTCCCACAATCTGTTCCTACATTCCCCCTCGACCTTCCCGCTGAGCATGTGAGAGTCCACCTGGGTATCCCCAACCATAGCACATCAAGTCTCTGCAAAGATAGGCACAACCTCTTCTACTGAGGTCAGACAAGGCAGCACAGCCAGAACAACATAGCCCACATATCCCTACAGCTTTTGGGATAACTGTCCCTTCCCCAGGCTATTTCAGACACATATGAAGACAAGGCTACAAATTTACTACATATGTACAGGGAGGACTAGGTCCAGTCTGTGTATGCTCTTTGTTAGTGGTTCAGTCTCCAAGAGTCCCAAAGGTTCAGGGAAGTTGACACTGTTGGTCTTCCTGTGGAGTTCTTATTTTCTTCAGGGTAGCAATTCTTCCTCCTATGCATCCATAAGAGTTGTCAAGCTCCATCCACTGTTTGGCTGTGGGTGTCTGTATCAATCTAAGTCATCTTCTGATGGAGCCTCTCAGAGGACAGGTATGCAAAACTCCTATCTGCAAGCATAATTGGTGGTTACCCATAGGATGAGTCTCAATTTGGGCTGGTTATTGGATGGTTGTTCCTTCAGTCTCTGCTCCCCCATCACAGTATTTCATGTACACAGGATAAATTTTGGTGTCTCTAACATGCCATTTGGTTTTCTTAGTTATCAGAGAAATAGAAATCAGAACATTAAGAATCCATCTTACACTGGTCAGAATGTCTAAGAGCAAAAGCTCAAGTCATAGCACATGCTGATGAGGATGTGGAGCAAGGGGAACACTCCTACATTGCTGGTAGGAGTACAAACTTGTACAATAATTCTGGAAATCAATTTGAGAGTTTCTCAGGCAACTGTGAATAGTTCTACCTCAGGATGTAGCTATATCACTCCTGTATATTTACCCAAAAGATATTCTACCATCTCTCAAAGACACTTGTTCAACTATGTTCATATCAGCCTTAGTCATAATACAAAAAAAAAAAACTAAAAATGAACTATATATCCCTTAACTGAATAATTGATCCAGAAAATGTGTTCTATCTACACAATGAAATACTAGTCATCTATTAAAAACAAGAACATCAAGAAATATGCAGGCAAATGCATATATCTTAAGAGTATTATCCTGAGTGAGGTAACCCACTCCCAAAACAACATGCATGGTATATACCCACTTATAAGTGGATATAAGCCATAAAATACAGGATATCCATGATGTATTTCGTAGACCCAAAGAAGCTAAACAAGAAGGAAAGTACAAGTAAAGATGCTTGAACTTCACTTAGAAGGGAGAAATAGTCATAAGAGATAAATGGAGGGAGGAAACTTGGTAAGAGATGGGATAATGAAAAAATGGTTTGGGATCAGATGTGCTAAGAAACAGGGGGATGGGTATATGGCCATGAGAATGAATGGAAATTTGCAACTGACAGGGTTGGAGAGGTGGGGAATATCTCCACAAAGAGACAGAGTATAAAGGAGGCCTCAAAGAATCAATGTAGGTGTCCTTGGCTGTAACTCACTGCATTGGGATATGGAACCTGAAGAGGCTGCTTATTGTAGCCAGTCAAGAACCCCATTAACATTCTTGAGAAGTAAATGTCCTCTTCCAATGTACAGTTTCTTTATTTTGATAAATGTTAAATCCAAAAATCAAACTCGTATCTGAGCTTGCACCCACACTTCTAGATTTATTTCTTGAGACAAAAAAATAACAATATTTTAAATATTTAGTGACTGTAATGGATTTGAAACCAAGTCAATACAGATAAAGTTAATACTTGATGCTTAAAAAACCAAGTTTTGTGTGGCACTTTTTTTCTATTTTGTGTAAAAATAGAACATAGAAGAATGAATAGCTTTATACTATTAATAGTATTAAAGAAATGAGGAGATATTTCACTTGATAATGTGATTTTTATACAAACTTAAAGTACTGAGTTTAACTCGCAGGACCAACATAAACTGCTGCATGTGGTAGCACATGCATATGTTCTCTACATTGAAACACAGAACCAGTTGGATCTTTGGATTTTACTGGGCAGTCAGCATCTTATTGTGAAAATTTCATGTTCTAATGAGAAAGAGTGTCCGAATAAGCAAACACAAACAAATGTAAAAATCAAGCATGGTAGCAAACAGGTTCCCAAAGATTGAGACCTGAGTATGGTGAATACGAGGCAATTCTGGGTGACATATTGAGAAGGTATCTAAAAATGAACAAAATTCCAGGAATTTTCCACTGTACTAGGTTTCTATACCACCCCAAAATAATCCCCCATTTATGCCCATAAATAAATTATAATAAATATTTATAAATAATAAAAATATAAATATATATGAATATATATGAATAATACTTCATTATATAAATGTAGTATATCTTCCTTATCCATTTTTCTATGAAGGGACATATAGATTGCTATTAGATTCTGGCTATTATGAATAAAACACTATGAACGTAGTTAAGCAAATATCCTTTTTGTAACTCCAGAAGTTTTGAGTATATGCCCAAGAGTGTTGTAGCTGCATCTGGAGGTATATTGATACACAATTTTCTGAAGAACCACCATATTGATTTCCAAAGTGATTGTTCAAATTTTTAGTCTTACCAGTAATGGAAAAGTGTTCCCCACACTCCACATTCTGAAGAGCATGAGCTGTCATTTGAGTTAATGATCTCATCTCAATATCAACCATTCTGACAAGTGTAAGACGGCATCTCAAAATAGTTTTGATTTGCAGTGCCAAGATAACTAATCATGGTGAACATTTTTTTGACTATCAGCTGTTTGATATTCCACTAATGAGAATCCTCTGTTTACAACCTGTTAGCCATTTTTTGATTAGAGTATTTGGTTTTCTAGTATCTAGTTTCTTTAGTGGCTTATCTGTTTTGGATATATGTCATCTGTTGGATGTGGAGTTGGTAAAAATGTTTTCTCCTTTTATAGCCTGTCACTTTTTCCTATAGACTGTGTCATTTGTCTTACAGCTTTTTACTCTCAGGAAATCCCATTTACTCATTGTTGATCTTAGTGTAACACTATAGATATCCTTATCAGCAAGTCTTCTTCTCTGCTAATGCATTCAAGGCTATTTCCCAATTTCTTTTCTATCAATTGTTTTGTATCTGTTTTGTTGTTGTTGTTGTTGTTGTTGTTGTTGTTGCTGCTGCTGCTGCTGCTGCTGCTGTTAAAGGCCTTTATCCTCTTTGACAGATTTTGTTCAGGGTGATAGATATGGCTCTATTTTCATTCTTCTACATTCAAAAAACTGGCTTAACCAAAACCATTTGTTTAAGATGCTGTCTTTTTTATCAGTGTGTATTTCTGACTATTTTTTAAATTTAAACCCAGGTATTTATGTGTTTGGCTTTATATGTGGGTCTTCAATTGGATTCTATTGACCAATATGTCTATTTTAACCCCAGTATCATAATTTATTTTATTACTATAGCTCTGTAGTACAACTTGAACCAAATGTCACTGGTTCAAAATTTAATAAAATGATTCCAAATTATATTTTTGTATACTTATACATGAATACCTTATCTAGTCAGAATCATACAGCCTTCCTCCAGCAATGGTTTAGAACAGATATAGAGACC
>NW_021604841.1:592931-595012 GCF_004785775.1 Grammomys surdaster
AGAAGACAGAAGACAGAAGACAGAAGACAGAAGACAGAAGACAGAAGACAGAAGACAGAAGAGAGAAGAGAGAAGAGAGGGCACTTAAGTGGAGATCTCCATCATATCCCTCCCCTCTGGTCTCAGGGAATCATATGATATAAAGGCTGAAAGATTGTTGCAGCCAGAGGGAAAAGAGCACACCAAGAAAACATGGCCCTCTGAATCCACTAAGCAAGGTGCTTGTATGTTCACAGGGACTTAAGCATCAAGCACTGTGCCTACAGGGGTTTGTACCAGGTCCGCTGAGTATATATTATAGCTACTAGCTTAGTGATTTTCTGGGACTCCTGACTTTAAGAACAAGTAGATCACTGACTCTTGTGACTGCTGTAGAGACACTTTCCCTCCTCTTGGGTTGCTATGTCCATCTTTCTGTATTAGTCTTTAATAACAGACTGAAAGGGAGTGGATCTGGTAGTGTGGGTCATGGACAGGAAGTGGGAGACTATAATTATACTATAATTAGAATACATTGTATGAGAAAATAATCTGTTTTCAAGAAATGAAACATAAAACAAAAAGCAAAAACACGAAACATTACTACAAAATTAAAAATAATACACATGCAAAAATGAGTCATAACTATCCAAATTCAAGGTTGAAAAATTTAAAAACGTCATAATGGAAGCCAGTGTTGTCGAAACAATAGGAAATAACATTTAGCAACTTTGATTTTTCCTTGTAGAAAGATAGTAAATTCATTCTCATGCTATTTTTTTCCTTTTCAGTAAAGCAGCTATTTATTAAAGTATAGTTCTGATTTGAGGATTTGATATTCCTTCAGTCTACTTGCCTCTTAAACACCTTATATTCAAGGAGTTCTTAACCATAAATCTAGCTACCAGCTCTACGTTCTGTCCAATCTTAATATATATAGTTTAATGAATATAGCTTCTCAGTATTTTAGGTGATATCTATCTACATCTGTATCAACAGTTCTTAATGCTGCCACACTTTAATATAGCTGTACTGGTCCTGCTGGAATGAACTGAATAGTCTCTAAGAAGGGAGTGAAGATTATTGATTGGAAAGACAGACACAGAGTTGAGAGTTAGATTCTGGAGGGCGAACAGTAAACACTGAAGCAGGCCCTTGTTCATTTTTCATACCATTTTTAAAGTCTACAGTACCACCGAAAGCAAAGCCACAATTGCTGAAATATACACAAGTTCTTATTCAGAAGCCTTCCTGTTCCTTTCACCAAAGTCATAAGACTTTTCAGCCCCTTTTCTTGAGTCTCAAGTTTACCTCCTCCAATTGTTCCCTGTCTCAGCAGCCCAGGAAGTCTGCCAACAGACCCTGAATCACTTTGATTTGCCTTGCAGGCAGGCCTTTCTTTCTCTCTCTCTCTCTCTCTCTCTCTCTCTCTCTCTCTCTCTCTCTCTCTCTCTCTTTCTTCCTTTCTTTTGCCTTATTGAAGATTTGGGGAAAGGACTGTGGGAGCCAGAGAATGTATCCTAGGCATGACCAGATCATGTAGCTTCTTCTTGGCCTTTATCTCTGCCATTATGAGACTAAATCAAATAGACACAATTAATTAGAATGTGTTGTTTCTTCAGTGATGTTTCCAAATTTTCTAGGCCTGTAAAATTGAACAAAAGAATCTAGGGTTTTTTTCACGCAAGCTGGGTAAGTGCTCTGCCTATGAACCATATTCATTTCCAGTCCTGATAAAGCTGTTTAATGACTGAAGTTGACACCTTTAGAGTGGTGCAGAATCCCTACTGCAGTTCCCTGGGTCTTTAGTGTAACTAAGAGAAAGATGTCTCAGAAGCTGGAGAGAGAGCTTCATGGCTAAGAGCACTTGCTCATTACACAGTGGACCCTAGTTTCGTTCCCAGCACCTCTGTTGGGCAGTTCAAAACCATCTGCAATTTCAGCTTCAGGAGACCCAATGTTCTTTTCTGGCATCCATATATACTAACAAGCATGTGACACATGTACACAAATAAAAACCCTTTTTAAACAACAAGAAAACGATAACTCAAGTTAGACTGACTTCCTTCCTTCCTTCCTTCCTTCCTTCCTTCCTTCCTTCC
>NW_021604841.1:595112-724478 GCF_004785775.1 Grammomys surdaster
AAAATCATATGAATATTTGTGTTTTCCAATGGTCTTATGTGAACCCTGTGAACAAGATTGTGGCCCACAGATTGAGAACATTTCTCCCCCCACCTGTCTGTCTCCCCGTTCCTCTCTCTTTTAACTTGATAATAGGAATGTGAAACAGCTTCAAGGAAAAATTGTTAGAGATGAAATGAGAAAAAGAAGGGGGAAATGATGTAGTTTATTTTTTCAATTTTTGTCAATAAGTCATTAACCATTCATATTTACATTAAAGATAAGTGTACAGTTATTGCATTGTGACAAATAATGTTATAAGGGAAAGTCAACTGATTTACTATAGAATATTATTTCACTATAGCAACATACTTGTTACAATTAATATGCATCCTTTTAATATATTAAAATCATGTGTATCACTTAACTAATGTAATTTTTTGTTTATTTGCTTTGTTTTGTTTCTCACTCAGTGACTCTTGTACTGAATGTGCTAAAACACATTATGTTAACTAGCTACCCTTGAAATTACAGATATCCATTTTACTCTGCAACCTGAGGGCTGGATTTAAATGCCTGAACCACAATGATTCGTCACTAAGGTAGAATCTTAATTTGGTAAAAATACACTCATTCAGTTGTTTCTTTGTTTTAATGAATTATTAAATTTTCCATTTTTATTCTTTCTAGCTTATTTTGCAAAACATAAAAAGTTTCAGTTGCCTAACACTTGTCTTCATTTTATAGACAATCTCTGGCACATTTATTATTTAATGGGTTTTTAGGGGATGGGAGTAAATCTACTACCATATTCCTTCCTCAAAAGCTTTACAATTCCTTTTCTGCCATGCTCTTCCCTAGTAGCTATACCATTTATTTCCTTTCCTTCATGTAATCTCTGTCAAAGCCAATCTTCATATAATGTCTTAATTATACATTTTAAATGTAAACATTTCATTTACTAATCAATAGTATTTCACTCCTACAATAAACTTTTGGGGGGTAGGCAGTGCTCTATAAAATCTTCATGTATGACAGTTGATTTATAGTGTGGAACTGCATAGAGGTAATAAAATACTTCAAGAAACAAAATTCTGTTTCTGTTTCAAATTTACTCTCTAAAAGCATCAAGAATGTAGCTGTTATTCTTACAATATTGCTTTGAGCTATTTTCTTTTTCTTCAGTGCATCTTGCTTTGTGATGTCTACGTGACACTAGAACAAGTAAGAAAAGATCACAAGTGCAAAATAAAATGTCTACATATTTCTTAGGACTCTTATTTTTCCGAAATAATGTTTTATAGGTCAGAAATAAAATAAAAGAAAGTTGGTTCAATATAATTCTTGTTTTTACTCTGTTACTAGAAATACTAAAAATATGCTTGTTTCATACATGGAAGAATTAGATTAATCTAAATATATCAGCACTGTGGAATGCATAGGGAATAACTGGAATAGACTTCAGGATTTTTCTATCAAGGGTTTCAAGAAGTAATATATTAGGTTATGAATGCTCTTATCTAATAATGCACTGAATGCTTGATAGTTTTATCATACAGCATTACCTTAAGATAGTAGAACATAGGAGGTAGGACATTTCAGGGGCAAAGTTGGACACTGGGGGAATGCCCCGGCATATATTATCACTTACGTTTTCCTATTTTGTTCCTGTTTTTTCTCTGAAGTGAGGTAAGCAAACTATTATTTCTGCCATGATATCCTTTCCACATTTATGATTACAAATAAATGTGAACTACACTCTGGGGCCATAAGGCAAAATTAATCTTTTCATCTTAATATTGTATCTGAATTATTTTGCCACAATAACTGCAAAGGTAAGTAACACAAACATATGGTTGAGAAAATATTCACTTATAAAGTAAGGATTATCAAACACACAACAAAATTATTCAGTAATCACTGAAAGACCAAAAATAATATTAAGATACCACATTTTTCATTTATGCAAATAGTAGTCACTGCTAATTAGGTTTATCATAGTCAACTAGAATAGTGTTTGTTGATCCTTTTTGGAATAAAGTTCTGGTGAATACTTGAAAATCTCAATGCCAAGGTCTTAAGAATTCACATTCTCAGGCTGATACATTTGGTAAAATCATAAACCCAGGGAACTGATATATTTTGCAACACATGTTGCCATGAATCTTAATTTTTTTTTTTTTTTTTGGTTTTTCAAGACAGAGTTGCTCTATGTAGCCCTGGTTGTCCTGGAACTCACTCTGTAGACTAGGCTGGCCTCGAACTCAGAAATCCACCTGCCTCTGCTTCCCAAGTGCTGGGATTAAAGGCATGTGCCACCACTGTCCGGAAAATCTTCATTTCTAATGAAGAAATTCTTCTATAAATAGAATTAAATTCATAAAACTCCTAATGGATTGTTCCAATTCCATTTCCTATGAAGATCTTAAGAAATAACATACTTATGAAAGTATGTCTCTTCCTCAATATACTCAACTACATCTATGTTTGTGCACATGCCTTGATAAGATATAATTCTTAAAATGAGCTTTTGTTATTGTCTAATGATGACTTTTCCAACTCTCATATAGCCAGTAATCTAGAACATGGCCTAAACATTTTCTTTTTTTATATATAATTTATTTATTCTTTTCAAATTGTAATTCATTCACACAGGGGTTATAATCACAGAAAGGCAGGACGTGGGGAAGGGGATGACACTGGAGCATAGGTGTTCAGGGGGAATACAGATATCTTACAAAACAGGGTATTGGCTGGGTGAAGGTTCAGGGCACAAGTCACTATGACTCTGCCTATGATTCACTTGTCCTTATCTAATTTGGTACTGTCTGCCAAGGCTACCTATTTACAAGGTCTATGACTACTCAGGCTGGTAAATTTCCATGAAAGCTGCCTGTTTACAATAGCTTATAGCCATCTGTTTCAATGTTTTTCCACAGAGACCCAAGACTTGAAACATTTTCTAAAATACTATATAGATGGTATCAGAATCTTCCATTATAGCCATTGGAAATGGAGTCTAAATCATGTGGCAATTATATTGAAAAAAAGTCTTGAACTTCACTTGCAACAGGAGATATACAGAATAGAGGACATTCCAAAGGATGATATTTCTGTACTTTTCAATACCATCTTATTCTGTGTCTAGGAATGTTCTTCATGGCAAAATCAAGTCAACAACTCTCATTTTCTCCCCTCATGCTCAGGATCCCATTTCCTAACCATACTAACTTCTTGGGTGTATCTTGTACTACTGTCAAGGTTTGATTCAGGCATATTTAAGAAAAATAAATATATCTTTTACTGAAACACTGCCTAGCCTCAGTACAAACTGAAGAAATCTGAAAGATGTCACTCAACTATAATCATTCTTTAATTAGGTGTCCTCAAATTACAAGAAAATTGATAGAGAATATTTTGTGATCATGTTTTAATGTCACCCTCCCCAGACAACATTCTAGCTAGGAAGTAGAAGGAAAAGAGTAGAAGATCTAGTCGTCTTAGATGATACCCTCTTGAAAATCCCTCCATTTCTTAGGGTGTTAATTATTCCCTTGCCATCTGACATCACCAAATGACTTTAATCATCAATAAACAGAGCCCCAAATCCCATTCTGAGCCTCTATCACAACTGCTATCCTGTACATTGAAGAAAGATGAGGACTCCTCTCTCTAAAAGAGGTATCTGGAACACAGGGAAATGTTATAAAAATAAAATTCTTAGTGGCAGACAGAAGCATGCAAAGAAGAATTGGGTAGTTATTCCAAAAATCCAAATAAATTTGATACTAGGCTCCAGATTTTATTCTAAGCCTCTGATGATTGTTGAATAATAGTTTCTTTCATTTTAATTTACAACCATAGAGAATGATCTAATCTTTATGGAAAGGTTAACAGATATTTTCTAGAAATGCTAATAACAATCTTCTGTGACATGAAACAATATTTTTCTCATTACCCAATTATGATTAAAATACAAAACAAAAATTGTCAGGAAAAAAGATCTTTATATGTATTCATAAAAAGAATACAAAGGGGAAATATTAATCCAAACATTTGTAATGAAATCGGTGATCACCCAAGAAAATGAGGAATATTGTATATGTTTTATAAAAAGCTTCAAAATGTCTTTTGCAAATGTACTAATATTTGCCCTACAATTCCTATTGAAAGAGCATTTATTGTTGAACATTTGATCATCTAGTCAGCCACCAATACAGAGAGAATGCTAGTATTGGCAGAACCTCAATGTGATCTAAATTCGTGGACTTGGCCTTCTCTACCATTTATAATCAGAACCTAAAAGATGGACAAAAGAATCAAAGTATAGAAAAGAGACAATTGACATTTATGGCATCCATCTTGAGCATGCCACGATTAATACAGATAAATTCTATATAAAATCCCAGAACAGGACTTGTTTTAAATTTAATTCACACATCAGACAAACTACTGAGAAGACAGATGACAAAAGAAGAAAATTATGACTAGGAAGGCATGATGAGACCATCATTGAGTAACTGGAGAATATTTTCTTACCTTTTAAGAATTCTGGATAACTCTGAAAATAGTACACAAATCCAAATCTTTACAGATATGAAAGTGACTTATTCTGCCTTATCTACATTAAAATATAAATTATTCTTTCAGTTAAAAATTATTATTATAGTGAAGATCAAAGTAACTGTCTTACAGTGTAATGGCCCGTTCTGCCCCACGTTCGGGGGCCACTCTGTCCAGGCCTGAGCTGCTGCTCGGGTCCCTGGATCAGGGTCTAGGAAGAGACAGAGTGGGGCAAGAGACATGAAGAATGGAGACAAGACAGAGTCTGATCAAGTCTCTCTTATTGAAAGGAAATCCTGGGTATTTATACCTTTTATCACAGTGCCTTGCCTTCGTGGACAAGCACAGCTGAAGGCACTATGCCACGTGCCTTGCAGCATGGATACCACATGCACCTTGCAGCTGGGGGCACTAAACAGCAAAATAAGATACGTGAGAAAAACAAGATGTTTATCAGAGTGTGCTCAGCTGTTGAAAACAAGTCTCTTGTCAGGGTATATGGCTCGAGATGGCTACAAAGATTATAGCTGCTTTCTGCTAGGAGTCGGCTCCCAACATTACAGCACATATAGCTTATCAATTCCATGGAATTCTCTTCTGTGCATTTCTACTAGAGTCCAGATGTCCAATTCCTCACCTGATAAAAATCCAGTGGTCAGGCTATACCTGACATTTGAAAATCTATATCCAGACATTTGAAAATCTACCCACCAAAATCCATGTCTGAAAATAAATGACAGTCTTTCTGACTCAAATTGAAAGTTATATGACTCTTTTTGCTTGGGTAAAAAAAAATGTATCAACTCAAACTTATAGGTCTCTGTTAACACTAGCAAATTTTACATCTTTTACAGACCAGAGTTGAGTGTGTTTAGGAGAATGTTATGGAAAATAGGTAATGTGTTCCTGACATCCAAAAATTCCTCATGGTTTCTAAGATTGCCCTTATTTGGTGGTCTATTTGGACATTCAGATACTGACTTGCAATTATTTCATTAGCTTCTTTCATAAGTAGAATAGTTACTATTAATCCTTTCAAGGCCACATCTTACTAGTCTCATCCAATTTTGGTGATATATATGGTAATGTTCTTGGTTCTAGATTTAACCATTGGGACAATACATTTATGGTGATTCCCTCTTTTTATGCCACATAGATTAAAAAATGTTGTTTCTAGAATATTAAGTGTTAGGTTGTGCAAGGACTGAGAAATCTTTTTAACCATTCCTGTCTTTTACAAATCTGTTTTGAGTCCTCTATTAACAGAGTAAATATTTTTGCTGTTATTCAACAGTTTGTAAACTAGATCTAGGAGAATTCTGACATTTCAGAAACAGAACTAAAGGTTGTTTAGTATTTACAAGACCTACCTTACAGAGATATTTGTGGCTGGGAGTTGGTTATTTTGTTCCTTGGTTGAGGTAGGCAGTTTAAAGTTGTTCCAGGAAATTTAAAGTTGGATGATTCTCCATGAATTAAGACAAATATAGATATTTTCCTCTAAGTAGACCTTTGTTCATCTGGGAAACAGTCATCATAATTCCTTAACTGAAAGGAACTGAATTTCCTACATGAAACCTACATGAGAGATCTTTTCTTGGCCATCTTTGTTACAGAACACTCATTCTAGTTACTCATTCAACTGAAATTTATCTCAAGGTCACTTATGAAAATCAAATAAAATACTATCTCCTTTCCTTATCCTTATTCCTGATACAATTCCTGATATATCCAATAGTCAGTCCAACAGAAAATGACACTAAGACAAGCCCACCTAAGCTGCAACTCAAAACTCCCCAGAATAGTGTGACTATTTCTCTTCTTGTTTCATGTGAAATGCTAAGAGAAACCTTGACTTTACAAAGATAATGCAGTAAGCCTCAACAAACAACCTCTGCTTTGCTCAGATACAGAATTAACCACAGAGATGCAAGCTTGAAAATATGAAGGCCAGTCATCTTGCCTGGATCCGCAAATGTAGATTTTAACAATTACTAAAGCAGTCTGCCTTAAACTGATGGGCAGACAAATACAAAAATGTATCCCTAATCAAAACATCGAATTCATAAAACCTCAAGTGAAAATGCAGAAAAATTCTCATTTAAAATAAGCAATTTATCCTTTCAGGAGCATTAAGTGTTTCCCAGATTATAGAACACCAACTGTTTCTGTTGGATAGAACATGCTTTTCTAAAATAGCCACTCCTATAAAGCAACCAGCTTTTTGTGGGTTGATTCTTTTGAAAACACTTCTAAGTAAACTACTTGGTGCTGTTGCTCTGGCGGTCTAAGAAAGTTTGTTAAATACCCAACAATTGTACATGGCCTGGCTCAGACTCACAATAAATTAGAATGCCTAGCAAGATGAGTTATTGAAAATATAAGTTCTAATACCTTTATATTGACTAGCAGAAAGGAACCTATTCATTTGTCAAAGAATACAGTTGCTTATATATTAATAAATTTGGCTTTCCAGCAAAATATCAAACATGTCCTGCAAAAGAAAATTAACGTAGAAACTGATAACTATTTCTTTTCGCCCTGGCCCGTAAAATTAGATACTCTCAGTATTCCTTTCACTAACCCATCATTCTCAAGTCTCTTGAGTACTCTTGATAACTTTTTTCATCAAAAATCTCACGCAATTTATGTCTTTCAGTGTCAAGCATGTCCAGTATAAATGTTTTTTTCATCAATACTGAACAGTGACTACAAAATTCAATGAACCAGAATACTTAAGTCTCTATTCTAAAGGGAAGACACATTTGACTCTGTATGAGCAAATTGAAGAAAACATTCCAATAAAAAAGAGTGAGAATAAAAATAAATGACAACTAATTCTATTACTTTTCTATAGTGTTAGTTAAGAGTCAATGATAATTTAATTCCAGCATATGCTTCCATTTTGAAGCAATGCATAGGCTTACTATAAACTTTACCTTGTAGTATATTCTTTGACCGCTGTCCTTCCCTACGTCATCAACCTACTGAATTTCATCAAAAGCCTCTATCATTGTCTTCCTGATTTATTTTCCTCCTCTGGCTTTCTTAACAGAGTCCATGAGAATTTTTCCATGGTGCAAATCTTATTTTGTTACATTCATAGGCATGGCTGTATATTTCTACCTTTATTATCTCAGACATTTGAATGTGACATACATGGCTTCTCACATCATTGACCAATAAATATCAATTATTTTCTTTCTCATAAAATATTTAAAATGCCATTTCAATAATTTATTATTCCTTTTGGAAAATGTCACATACTTCCTTTGAATTGACTATTATTTTTATTAGATGAATGGGTTCACAGTACTTATAATAATGATTCATAATATTATGGTTATATTCTGGTTATCTCATCCACGACAGATAGTTTATCTCATACAACAATCATAAATATCTATCAGGAAAGTATGAATATTAATGAGAGGAAAAAATTATATGTCTTTAAAATAATGGAAAACAAAAATTCTTCATGTTAGAATATTTTAATCATTGAATCTACTATTTATTGTTTCTATAATTTGTGATTGCTCAATTTTTAATTAATTTCTTTTCTTCAAGATTGAAAAGGCAACAGAGATCACAACATCCCATATTTTATAATTTTACACTCAAAAAATTGTATTCTATTTTTTTATTTATTTAGACTCTATTTTGGTAAGCAAAAAGAAATGATATCAAATTTCCTTCAGCTTTCAATTTATGAATATAATTCATTTTGTAAGGAATATAAATAAAAATCTGCCAATAATACAGAATTAGTAAAGCTCTAACAAGCATGGATTTTGTTTTAAGACATATTTTTCTCCCAGTTACATCCAATATGATGGATTTATTTCTAACATCATTGACCCAATCCATTTAAGTAGCTATAAAATTTACGGTTTAGTCATAAAACACTTAACATTTACATGCTTTGATAGCCACTAATCACTGCATTCAATTAAATAGTGTATTAGATGCATAGGGTGTGTGGCACTGCCCTAACAGTTTTCAGGGAGACTTTTAAGTTCTCACAGACTTGCTACATTGTAACTTCAATTTGATTCATGTAACTAATGCAAATGAATAGGGAAAATAATTTAAAATATTTAAACAATGATTGCTGGAGAGTGTGGGAGAGTATGGTAGATTTTTAGCATAGATTATATATATGCATATATATATATATACATATATATATATATATGTATATATATATATATATGTATATATATATATATATATATTCAAGAAAATAGTAAACAGATCACTGTGTGAGTTTTGCCTAAATAAATATATCACAAAAGTGAGTGATTCAGGGCAAACAGTAATCATAACAAATGGGAAAACTCAAAGAAAAGTATAGTACACTGTGTAAATCTGTTGCAATGTCAGAATGATATACAGTATTACATAGAATTGATACATGTCAAAAAAAAGAAAGGAAGGAAGTTATTGAAAGATATCTTTTGTAAAAGAACCTGCATTAAACATATGTAACCATGAACTGATAGAGAGATCTGTAAGGTAGCAAACCTGTTTGTGTAATTATAGTGACCTGATATAGGTCTTGGAATATGTGGAACTGGAAGAATGACTTTCTCTACTTTCTCCTTCCTCCAGGAGAAATTATTGATGCTCTTTTAAAATAAGCACTGGGATAAACAAGACTGACCAGCCTTCAAAGGCATTTGTTTACAATATTTCCTCCAAACACAGGTACTTTAGAACAAGTCTGAAAGTATGCACTTTTGCTGTTGTATAATACACACATCAAACCGACCTTAGAGGAGTTTTCCCAGAGTTGAAATAATTACAAACATATGGAGAGATTATTATAGATGTAAAGTGAGGCCTCATGCACAATGCATAGTCTGTTAGCTGCATCCAAGTAAGAAAGATATTCTGCTTGTAAAAACAAACTCATACTTTTTTAAAATGATGTCATTTACATATAAGTTTAAAACAATTCTGTAAGCAGTTATATCAATATTAGTTGTTGCACTATCATAGCACTATGATTTAGTATCTCCCTTCTCTAGGTTAATACATAAATTCATTCCACCTTTGCCTTATACTGATCTCTTGATTTCCAGTCAGATTCCAGTGACAGTTTTAGTCTGATGTAGGTAGAATTTTTCATTATAATTTCCTGAGAGGATTTAAGAATTATGCAAACAGATAGGGTATAACCTAAGCATTTAGTTTTCTTCCTTATTGCATACGAGCATCCTCAAATCCATTCAACTTCCCCTGTCAAAATATGGACTCCTCACCTGTCTTTAGGATGCAAGTACTAATATACTGTGTGGGAACCCTCAAGCAGACAGTTGAATGAAATCTCATTCTTGAGGTAATAGTCATCCTGTTTTAAATAACATAAATTCAGAAGATTTGAGACTGTAGAGTTTAGAGAATAAGTTTTCATTATTTTTGTGGCTTTGGAGGATAAGATTATTAAATGCTTTCCATACTGTTTTGCTGAAATTATGTTTTTTTTTCCTCCACAAAATACAGAACAATATAATAAGTTTTTTGTGCCAGGCAGTGGTGGTGCATGCCTTTAATCCCAGCACTTGGGAGGCAGAGGAAAGTGGATGTCTGAGTTCAAAGCCAGCCTGATCTACAGAGTATCAGGACAGCCAGGACTATACAGAGAAACAATGTCTCGAAAAATATAAATAAATAAAAAATAAAAATTTAAATAAATAAATAAAATTATAAATAAATAAAATATAAATAAATAAAAATATAAATAAATAAATAGATAAATAAATAAATTTGTTGTAATGGTGACATACATTACATCATGAAAATATGCTTGATATGTTTTGTTCCAGGATGTTATTTATAAAAACCCATTTAAGATCTCTCCTGCTCTGTATTTACATGCTTTAAGTTAATTTTTGCTTCCATATATAATTTTTAACTCTAAACTTGTATACAACCAAATTAAAAATGATTGGCTGCTAACTATGTGTTACTGTACACATATTTAGTCCCCTAAGATCCTATAAGATCCATGAGGATGGACAGTGATGGGTGTCATACTGCAGAAATTGTGTTCTTATTTTATCCTAACATCCACTATATTTCTAGGCACCAAGTGTTCATTTCTTATCCGTATTTTGGCCCTCTCTACTTCAAAGATATCAGTCAGAAAGATATGTTCCAGACACTAAGCTCAGTTATATCCTGTTTTGGGAACCTTATGAATGTGATTAATGCCTTTAAGAAAGGAAGCTAATTTGTTCTTACTTTTTTTCCTTAAGGTATCTATGAACTTAAGTGAAATATAATGAAAAGGTTTTTGGATTAACTGGCTATCACTGCCATACAAATTCTAAATTTTGAGACAATCTAACAAGATTTTCATATTTTTGATAGTACATTATCTCTGTTTTTTCATCATTCATTTTTTTATGTATTACATTTTCAGAAACCAAGTTGATTAATGTAGTAATTGGATGTACATTTACTTTGTTTCTAGGGAACAAATTCCTAAGGATGCAACATTAGCTACTATGTAATTTTGCAGCAAACTACAATCTTTGAAGACTTTTGAGCACTGGTACTTGGCTTCTTTGAAATAGGTAATATCAGTTATCATTTGCCAAAGTTATATTAGTGTACATTCCACTAGTCTGAACATGACAGAAATTCTACTTAACAACCTCATTAGTGATAACAATGCTACCATCAGGACCTATATTAAAGCTATGACAATATTGTGTGCAACAGCTGTTTCTAGTGAGTATATTTATATGCTTAAAATTTAGATTTTAAAATGTATTCGCTTCTTTCATTTTGCTAAATCTCTTAATCTTTCTATAAAATACCTATCAGAAGATTGTGCATTCATTCCACATTGTACATCACCTATTCATTTGTTCTCATACCAAGCTTGCAATAATTTTGAGCATCTCCTGCCATTTTATCAGATTATTCAACTCAATACTGTTATTTTATAGCTATGGATGTAGGGCAATTTCAAAGTATATATTGAAGCTATATGAGCAGACTGATAGCTCTGCATGGTATCTGTCAGCTAGTATCAATTATTAGTAAGGTGGATAAAGAAACACTCAGGTAATTCTAAATCCAATTACTTGTGATGACATGATTCATGTATTTTGGTTCAGAGTAAAGTTAATTCCACAAATACATGTTGAAAGTACAGATTTATGCACAGTGTGAATTTCATGCTATTTTGGAGCTACTTAATATGTGAGAAGTATTTTATGCCTTCATAGTAGGAGGAAGATGTTTCTACTCAAAAGTACTCTCTTATAAAACACAGTGTCTTTTCTTTTTGATTAAGTATTCCTGGAAGTTCAGAACTGTTTCTTTTGTTACATGACTAATTCTTGTAACTGTTGAAGCTTCTTTGGAGCTTTTCAAATCTAGTGTATCCTCAAGATTCCAGAACTAGTGTGTGTGTGTGCGTGTGTGTGTGTATTTATGTGTTTGTGTTTTTGTAACATACTTTTTTATATTTATATGACATGAATAAGATGCTAAAAATGATACAATTAGTCTTAATCAAGAACAATTGTGTCTTTAATCAAAAAGAAGCAATGTTTAATTCTCATCAGGACGATTTCCTCATATATAAATGTGGTAAGGCCTTAACAATATAGGATAGAGGCTATAACACCATAATATATAACACTTGCCTGCAATGTTAAGGCTTTGGAGATCCACATTAGATCTATATTCACCTAAAACAAAAGAAGACAAAAAACATTATTTATTTAGATATTTGAACCTTTGATTCAGTTCTTTCCAAGACTAAGCTAATATATTGAATTTTTAAATAAGGATTATTTTATTATTTTTGGAGTATAATATAAAATCATATGATTCTTTCCTTTTCCCAACCAAACCCTCTCATGTTGCCCTCTGGCCTCCCTTTCAAATCCCTGGCTTTTTTCATTAATTACATATATATTTGTAAATATATATATATACATATATATATATATATATATGTATATATATATGTGTATATATGTATATATGTAATTAATTTTATATATATATAATGTATGTATGTGCAAACTCATATATACTCATAAATACATAAATACAATATGTTCAGTCTATGTAATGTGACTGTATGCATGTTGTCTGAGCATTTAATATTGAATAGCTATTTGTTGCACAGATAATTTTATAGCTGTCTCCCAGAACGCATGATATTGGTCCTAGTACACCTTGCAGATAACAGAATACCTAGAGGAAGAATTATATCTTAGAAATTGATTTTATTTGAAGTAATAACTCTACCAAATCTTATATATTTAGAATGACCTTTAGTTTCCTTATAAAATTAATACAATGTAAATGTAATATCAATGTTGTGACGCTATGTTCTTTCGGGACTGATAACTTTTTCAAGGTTTTCACTGGTTCATGGGATATAAAATGTTGAAATACTGAAAACCTCAAGCTCTTCTACCATAGTTGGTTGATTATACAGATGGGAAACTCATTAATTAGGAGAGATAACTCAAGCTATGCCTGGTCATCTGTAGATATTGATGAGATGTACAGAGAAGGAATATTAAGTCGGCAATAAGCACTCTCAAATGTATTGTCTAGTAATGTTGCAGCCTCCATTCGATATTAGCTAACAATTTTAAGGCAGTTTTTCATATGAAGATTCAAACGAATCAAACTAAAATCTTTACCATGCCAAAACTGGTCTAGGAAAACAATTTATAGTTTTAAATAGAAGGCTGTAACACAGGCTAAAAATGTTCTAAGAAATAACAAAGAAAATCAATGAGATACGAAGCAAAACTCTCAAAAGGCATCTGCTTTGAAGCTTTAAAAGAGGTCTTATTCAAATAATCTGTATTATACCTTTATATTTAAGCTATATATTTGAGTATCTATATACTTGAACTACCAAGAAAAATACAATGACATATGCATGAACACATTCATTTTGATAGAAGTAATTTGGCTTCATTAATATTTATTAAGCTAAGTTAATAGAGGTTTTGCATGTTTCATGAATAAGTTTTTAAGAAATATGTTGTGCAATAATTTGTTGGAAATGGTTTAAGCCATTCTAAAATGATTGTGCGTAAAGCAATTAAGAGAAAAGTATAGCACCTAAATCACCGTTCAAACATAATCTACAGTATATCATTCTCAGAAGATTAACGTTTATACCTATGCATGGGTAAAAAATTAATCCTGAAAAGTTTATTTCACTAAAATACAGTTGCTTTATGCTAATGGGAAAAAAGAAAAAAATCAGAATCATAGACATATAAGCAGGTTATATTGACAGATGATTGTTTTTAAGTACCTATCTGCTGTTTCTTAGACAAGAAATGCTGGATCATGTTGAAAGATATGACATCACTTTCCTTAATGTGTTTAAAACTACAATTGATATGAGTCACTGTGTACTTACTGCCTTCTAGAAATAAGTGGGAAGCAAGTAAAATGTGCCAGCTTAGAAATCAATTACACTGCGTTCCTGGTACCACAAGGAGCCAATGTGCTCAGCTCCTAAGCTATTGATGTTTCGTCAACAACAGTGCAAATGCATTTCAGTTGAAATGTAGAAACTATCGATAGGTATTATTGAAGTACATCAATTTTCCAGTCGTGACACACATTTGTAATCCTAGAATTTGAGAGCCAAATGCAGGAGAACTGTAGGGCATTTGAGGCTAGACTAGGATAAATAATAAGACCCTGTCTCAAACAAGCAAACAAAAATTAACAAACTTCCTCAGCTATATTCAATAAAGTCTTCCTCTCTCTAGCCTTATCAATTGTAAGATCTTATAGGTCATAAGCATGACCAGGGTTCTCAGTATGATCAGATTTGTTTTTACTTCTCTTCTGCTACCAATGCTTTGTATCAGCGCTCGCACGCAGACACACACCCAAAAAAATCTATGAAACTGTATGTACCAATTCCATGTCGCTACTATTTTCACTTCTTTTTTTTTTATTGGATATTTTATTTACATTTCATATGTTATCCCTTTACCCCATCCCCCACCCACCCGGGAACCCCTCATCCCCTTACCCCTCCTCCTTCTTCTCCGTGGATGTAACCCCCACCTACCCCCCTTCACTCCCACTTCCCCACCCTCAAAATTCCCACCCCCTGGGGCATCCAGCCTTCATGAGGTCAAGGATCTTTTCTTCCACCTGTGCCCGGGAGGGCCCTCCACTCTTACATATTCAGCTGAAGCCCTGGATCCCTCCATAAGTGCTCCCAGGCTGGTGGTTAGGACCCTGGGAGCTGTAGTTGGTTGGTATTGTTGCTCTCCTCATGGTGCCACAAACCCTTTCAGCTCTTTCAGTCCTCACTCTAACTCCTCCATTGAGAACCTCATGATCAGTTGAATGGCTAGTTGTGAGCATCTGCCTCTGAATATGTCAGACTCTTGAAGGCCTCTGAGGATGAGGCTTTGGTTATAAAGTTCATCAGCATTCACTCCACTTTTCAGTTTTCATGGACTCTCTTATTGTGTATACCTCCTTTTTAAAATTTATGGTAACTAAACTTTGGTAAACACTAATATTGGACAATTTTTTTCTTTAAGAAAGTGGCCTATCCATGCATTCCATTTTCAACTTGCCTGTCAATCTTTGTTTTCAAGCCATATCCAGTAGTCTACGCCTTTATTTTACTTAGTTCTTACAGTGTTGAAACTTATATTGTTAATGATTTTCTGTTAACCTCACCCCCCTACACACACACATGTGAGTGTACACTGATATATAAGACTGGTAGGGAATTTACAGCTTCCTTAATTGGGTAGATAATGAAACCTTTACTGTTATGCAGAATGATACGGAAAGGTACATATAAGAAGAGGTCATGAAAAATAACTATATTTTGGATATACTAATGTGGCATTATTGAATGTTACTCAAATAGAATGCCACACTAGTAGTCATGTAGAAGGGATTGAGGAAAAAATGATGGAATTGTAAATAAGTATTTTCCAGCAGAAATATTGTTATTAGTGTCATGACAATATTAGCTACATTGTTGCAGCACAGTACTTCCTTCACTGTGCTGCCTTTAAACCACAGAGGAGTTTGATGTGAAGACCTAAGTAAGACAAAAGCCCACGAGTATACAGGTCAAAAGCCACTAAGGAGAAGGAAATGCAATATTCACTCAGGATGAGACTTAGTGTGTACTCCACTGAGTTGTTTAAGTGGAAAGTGGAACAAAAATATTAGAGTCTCCTTAAAATATCACCATGTCCATTTAGTAAATGTACAGAATCCAGAGAGCATCTATATCTATTATCCAGAAATGTGAGGTGCCACAGCCAGCCAGCTGTTTGCTATAAGAAGCAATATACGGTTGTATTTAGGTTGTTCTTAATGAGTGAGGTCATTTAGTACTATTCTATTTTCAGGTGTGCTGTTAATACTTGTCCACAAAACTCTCAGATATTGTTTTCATTACAAACTGTGATTATTTTAGTTTATTAAAGGTTTTACTTGGTATATGATAATGTATAATTGCATACATGCAATTTCAACTACAGATGCTGTGAACTGAATCCAGGATTTCTTGGTTAAAAAAAAAATGCTCTTAACTGCTGAGCCATCTAAAACAATATTCTAACATCCCTAGCCTTCTTGGAATCTGTTACATAAATGACTAATATAAAATCTTTTGCTTTTTAGTTAAATATATTTGAAATTGCACTAACCTTCACATTTTGTTTAAATGGATAAGATACAATTACAGTAACATTGAAGATGGTCAACAGAAACCATTAGGATAAAATGATTTTTATCACTATTTCTTATTTCATCTAGGGCTGATTCTATGACTATTGAAGTCACATAAACTTTTCAATCTCAACTAGCAATGTGAATTAAATCGCACTGCCAGTACTGTCTGACATGAGTAAAGACAGCTACGATGTTACCCAAAGCTGCCTGTGTGAATCATAACCTACTAATAGGCTTCCTGGCATTCACCTAGCCCCCTCTGAAATGTAAGATATAGAATTTTGCTGTTATCCTTCAGGGTTTTTTCTGGAGTAGTAAACTTTCAGCTGGTATTAATGGTATCCCTAATGTATCAGAAACTACATAGTTTCAGAAACAGCTTGCAATCTTGTCAAAATGTCTGCTTTACAAAGTTGAGTTTTCTACTTTAAGAGTGTTAGTTATTGATCAAATGCCATAGACAACCGGAGTTAAAAGTTATTTCTCATTTATCTTCTGCAGTTTCTCTTTACTGTACAGGGGAGCGAAAACACCAATAGCATTCAGAATAATAGCTCCTGGCATAGCTAACAGTGTTGTGCTACAAATAGCCCAAAGCTCAACATGATAGAGCCCCAGTACAGCCACGTTTTAAAAACCTCGTTACTGCCTATTCAGTTTACTAAACAGATTTATTTACAACCAATGAAGATATTTTCTGCAATGTCAGTTTATTTAAAACAAATATACATGACAATGGATGAACATATCTTCCAGCCGCATGGGAAGAAAACAAAAAGAAGCATACAATACTTAGGTAATTGTTAAATTTGCATTAAGGTTGCGAATACTTGGATATTTTCAATATTATAATTAAATCTTTGGTATTGTTTCTGCTTTGGATTGAGATTGGTTCTCTCTAAATTTTCCCAGTAGTTCTTAAAGTCTGAGTTCTCCTGTCCTACTCCAACCCCTGTGCTGGGATTATAGGTGTATTAATCCACATCTAGATAATTTATTTCCCAAACAATTTGTAACTATATAAAAATGCATATAGTTGATGCTTCTTATAAATCTTTGGCAAAAGACAAACACAAAGCCATTCTCTCCCTCTCCCCTCCCTCTCCCCCTCCCCCTTCATCTCCCCTTCTCCGCTCCCCCCATCTCTCTCTCTTACCAGATCTATCTCTCACCTGACAGCTCTCTGTTCTAATAAAAAAGAGTCTTCTTTTCTTTATCTTCCTTTCCCACCTACAGATATTTGTCATGAGCTTACAGTGACCCATACCATCATGTCACAACATACATTGCGAGTTGCCTTGCTCTATCTTTTCTTCTGGTGTGTTCTGATTTCCAGCTGTCATTTCCCAGTGTTAGGTGGTCTCCACTGTGTTAGTTATAAACAAACACTCAAGCATTTAGAGTATGGTACTGAGCCTAAAGCCTTGCCTCTGTGCTAGTGATAATGGGGAATAGAAGCAAGCTGGTGCAATTAGTTTGCCTAATGTTAATTTCTTTGTTTGGGGAGTAAGCATTCTTGAAATAGCATCTGTCTACTAGAAAGGAGAGAGAGAGAGAGAGAGAGAGAGAGAGAGAGAGAGAGAGAGAGAGGAGCGAGGAGGAAGGGAGAGCCAGAGAGCCAGAGGTAAAAACTCTCAACTATAAAGATATAAAGACTGAGAAAGTAAGACATGAAATGGCTACTTCCTTTGTGTATCTCTCTTGAATGAATCAGAAGCTCATTTCAATGGAGCTTTATTAAGGTGCTTACACTCCCAGAGCCCTTGTCTTGTAAAGTAACCAGGAAAGCACGACACAAGGAGCTCACTGAAATTCTAAGTTTTAAAGTTATAATGGAATAAGAGATCCACCAGAGAAGCTTGAGAGCAATTATTACTAAAAAGAGAAAGAGCCTGCAGGCACAATCTGGATTTACTTTAAGTAAATGAGAAAGAAAAATGCTCTGAAGTATTACAAAATCCTCATCCTATTTTTTCCCATTATACACTAGGGGTGACATTTATTTGTTTTTGATAATCAAGTGTACATGTTTATGTTCCTGATTAATCAATGTTGCCTGAGTGTAATCTGCGCTTTTGGCTCTAGCTGGTGTTCTGTGAGTTGCAAGATAAATTTGGTTATCCATCTCTCATGGAAGGCATTTTGTACACAGAATTTGATATGGTCAATACAAATCACTTTGAACTTCTTATTCTCTGTTTTATCATGGCATATTTCAGGAAGCCTAGTGTTTCCAATTTATCTTTGCAAATGATGGTTTTTTGCTGTGTATGAGGATTCCTTGAGAAGAAATACAACTGGAAAGCACACACATGCCTCATCAGTTCCCTTATCTTACACGTTAGAGGAACAACTCCTACAACTGTAGGTGTTCAATAAAGTTTTAATCATCAATTACATGAACATATAAGAAGATTTTCCTGGACATGATATTTACTTCATTATAAGCACTCAGTGTTTAGTGAAGTGAGTCTTAGCAAAGCCTTCCCATCATCAACATACAAATATCTGTGTGGGTCATAGAGCTTTCAGTATTTGAGCCCACCCTTTAATCATCTTTCCAGGAGAGAGAGAAAAAGAGAGAGGAAGAGAGAGAGAGAGAGAGAGAGAGAGAGAGAGAGAGAGAGAGAGAGAGATTTCTTTTGTGTCTACTATCTCCTTACAGATCTCCTGGAGTATTCATATTTAAAAATTATCAATGTCATTAGCAACGAAAACATATTTACAAATGTTATACAGTCTGAAAAGTTTGTTTTTATATATTTAAGAATATACATGTAATCAAAATGTAATTAGAAAACCAGGGACTTAGTTTGAAAGAGAGCAAGGAGGGTATATGGAAATGTTTAAAAAAAGGAAAGAAATAATAATAATGAAATTATACTACAATTTCAGAAAAAATATCACTGCACAGACTAGGCACTTGTCAAAGTAGATTGAGGAATTCATACATTCGTTTCATCATTTAAAATTATACTACTGTGATCAAGTCAGGTAATACATAATCACAGAGGCTAATGTGAAGATGAAAGTTGCTGGCATTTGGAAAAGATGAGCTGGTCTAAGAAAAACAACATTTGTGAGGGGAATTCTCAGACACAGCAGCTTTAAGCAATGGCCATAATCAGGGTTTGTCATCTGAATAAGCAAAGAGGCCACAGTGGGTTTAAGAATTTGGGAATGGTCTAATTTGAAGCAAATAGATAAAAACATCATGGGAATGAATATACTAAAGGATAAGGCTTGGTGTAGTTACTGCAATCTTAAGGCAGCAACTCATTTGTTGGGGCTTGAATGCCATTTAAAGCTAAGCAAAGGGTACCTATGTGTTCTGTTTTTTGTCTTTCTTTCTTTCTTTCTTTCTTTCTTTCTTTCTTTTTCTTTTTTTTTCAAATCAATAAAATTGCTATGGTTAAGAAAATTTGGTGTGTCCTTGTGTGTTAGATTTTCACAGAACCCCATAACTATATGGTCATCATATGCCATAGAGTCGAGAAGAATCATTCAAATCACTTGAAGAAAATTAAAACATCACATGTTGATAGTGGTGACATTTGTGGGTGTTGTTTGGAGACAAGCTGTTGCTATGGAACCCTGGCTGGTCTGGAATTTGCTGTGTACACCAGAGTGACTTTCTGTCTGCGCACCCCAAGTTTGAGATGAAAGCTGTGCACCACCACATTTAGCTAATGGAATCTTTGAATGTCAGACAAGGCAAGGGCTCAAAAAAAAATGCCTTAACAACTCACCAAACAAGTTTTCTTCAGATTACAGTATTTCAAACAGCAAGTCATTCCTTAGCTTACATATTTCTCTGGTAAGAGCCAAAACAATCTTCTCTGCAAAGATAATATTTTATTCCCTTTATGTCATCCTGAAGCTACTCCTGCTAGAAACTTACCTCTCAAGTACTCTTAGTGTCACTTGGAACATAACAGAATTCACATCTTCAAGTTGGCTGGAAGTCAGGCTCCATCTTCACAACTTCTTTATTAATAATCACTGTATATCTCAAGAGACAACTCCTCATACCTGTTTTTAAAATGCTAACTGCTTTTTCATCTACTGCACAACTAACTCATTTAGAAAAGAAAATCTGTCTGATTGTTTCAGCCACTTTAAATTAAATTGTAATCCTTTTATGTGACCCACAACTCAGTATGTTATGAAACATTGAGTAACACAGGGACTAAATGTGGGGCTAATTTGAAGAAATGGAATTTCCCTTTGTTTTCATTCATCAGATTTAATTCTACCTACTTTTTTGCTTTTAAGCCTGATGATTTCATAATTTCTCATTCTATATAGTTCATATTATTTTCTTTACATTAATAAAGTAATTTTTCATTTGATAATACCGATAAGTGAAACTATGCAATATGTGATTATTTTTAAAACCAATTCTTTACTTGAAAAAATTAGAGTTTTTATATAATATACCTGGTCCATGATTTAGATTCTCCTTTCAGCATCTATATTTCTTAAGTCCCAGCTGAAAGAAGAATATTAAAATCAGCTTGCTTCCTCTACTATGTATTTATTATATCTTTATAGAATCATTGTTTTTTGATTGTTCTCAAAATTGTGTGGCACATAAAATTTCAAGAAATTCAAACCTCTAATATTTAAAACTTGTCACTCTTATGTTTTATAAAATAATAATTAACATCTTTAGCCACAATAGTAATATTTACAGCTATAACAACAACAACACTAACATATTCTTCTATATATTAAAAAGTCTTGTGAGTATTTAACACATAAATATGAAGTAGTGCTTTATTGTCTGTGTTTTCCTTATAAACGTTCTACTGTATTCAAATCATTCAGATATGCTCAAGATTCTACATATGTGAACAACATCCCACATGCAACCATCACTTACCCTCCTAGCTGTTCTGCTGTACTACTTCCAAGTAAAGCAATACTACTATCTCATGCAAGAATAGTGAAATTTATAAACCATGAAACTCATAATTTAAACTTCTCGTGTTTCCATGTTAAATATTTTATTAGTGTATATTTTAATAATCAGTTTGACAATACAGATAGTATTTACATAAAAATTGTGTTTATTGGTATATTTGCTTTTGACATAATATTTCTAAAACAAATAATCCCAAAGCATAACCATTGTTTGAAAATATTTTTCAAAACATAGGATTTTATTTATTCATTAAATAAAATCTGGCAGATAACCACATAAATATTCTCATTAACTTATATATATTTTCATAAAGTATTATCATGGTATAATTTACTCACAAAGTGTTATTTAAAGAATATATAGAAAAGATTTATTTTTTTTCCATAGGGACATCTTTAAAAAGACCTCTAAACTTTTTTATAATGAATGACTGGCATAATGTGTTATTTGTTTGCTTTATGCAACAAGCATTTAAGTTTTAAGAAAGGCATTCAGGTTTATTGTTATTTTGTTGAATGAGGTACAAAAATATATCTGTGTATTTTAAAAAGTATTTTAAATATATCCCTGTCAAGGTTTTAAAAATTCTCAGAATACTTCTTGAAATTGTTATTACAGCTAAGAAGTAATATCAGAAAATTTTTATACAGTGTTATGATCAATTTCATCCTCCTAACTCAGTCTCTCCCAGATACCCCTTCATACCCAGTTTCATTGTTTGTTTATATACTAGTTGCTTATTTTCCTTTCTATTTATTTATTTTTTCTTTTGTTCCTTTTAATTTTATTGGATATTTTCTTTATTTACATTTCAAATGTTATCCATTTTCCCAATCCCCCATCATGAGATCAGTATCCCATCCCGCCCTCCCCTGTTTCTATAAGAGTGTACACTCACCCTCCTATTCCTGCCTCCTACACTGGGGCATCAAGCCTTCATAGGAACAAGGGCTTCTCCTCCCATTGATGCCCAACAAGGTCGTCTTCTGCTACATAAATGCAGCTAGAGCCATGGGTCCTTCAATGTGTACTCATTGTTTGGTACTTTAGTCCCTGGGAGCTCTGGAGATTCTGGTTGGTTGATATTATTGCATGAGGTTGCAACCCCTTCAGCTCCTTCAGTCCTTTCTGTAACTCCTCCATTAGGAAACCCATGCTCAGTCTAATTACTGGCTGCAAACATCGGATCTATATTTGTCAGGCTCTGGCAGAGCCTCACAGGAGACAGCTATATCAGGCTCCTCTCAGCATGCACTTCCTGGCATTCACAATAGTGTCTAGGTTGGTGACTGAATATGGGATGAATCCCCAGGTAGGGCAGTCTCTGGATGGCCTTTCCTTCAGTCTGTGAGCTCCACATTTTTTCTACATATATGATCCCAAAAATATTTTGTTCCCCTTTCTAAGAAAGAGAGAATCATCCACACTATGGTCTTCCTTCTTCTTGAGTTTATTGTGGTCTATGAATTGTTGCATCTTGAGTATTTGAGCTAATATCCACTTATCAGTGAGTGCATGCCATGTGTACTCTTTTGTGATTGGGTTACCTCACTCAGGATGATATTTTTAGCTACTTGCATTTGCCTAAGAATTTCATGAATTCATTGTTTTTAACAGTTGTGTAAATGTACCACACTTTCTGTATTCATTCCTTTTGTTGAGGGACATCTTGATCTATCTACCTTCTGGCTATTATATATAAGAATGTATGAACATTGGGGACCATATGTCATTGTTAAATATTGGAGAATCTTTTGGGTATATGCCCAGGAGTCGTGTTGCTGGATCCTTGGGTAATAATAGGTCCAATATTCTGAAGAACCACCATACTGATTTTCACAGTGATTGTACAAACTTGCAATCTTATCATCAATGGAACGAGTGCTACTATTTCTCCACATTCTCACAAGCATCTGCTGTCACTTGAGTTTTTGATCTTAGCCATTCTGACTGATGTGAGGTGGACTATCAGGGTTGTTTTGATTTGCATTTCCCTGATGACTCAGGATGCTGAACACTTCATTAGGTGCTTCTCACCACTCAATATTCCTCAGTTAAGAATTCTTTGTTTAGTTCTCTTACCCATTTTATAATAGGGTTATTTGATTCTCTGAAATCTAATTTCTTGAGTTCTTTGTGTATGTTGGATACTAAAATGTTAATACCAATTCTTTAACCTGTTCAACAAAATAGAAACAGAAGGAACCCTACTCAATTTGTTTTATAAAACCACAATTATGCTTATAACTAAACCACCCAAAGATCCAACAAAGAAAGATTACTTCAGATCAATTTCCCTTATGAATATCAGTGCAAAAATGCTCAATAAAATTTTTGCAAAACAAATCCAAGAACACATAAAAATGATCATTTACTATGATCAAGTAGGCTTCATCCTAGAGATTCAGGGATGTTCAATATACATAAATTCGTCTGTGAAATCCACTACATAAACTCCAAAAAACCACACAATCATTTCATTAGACGCTGAAAAAGCTTATGACAGAATTGAACACCCCTTCATGAAATGTTCTATAGATAACTGTTAAATCTACTTGGTTCATAACTTCTGTTAGTGTCACTGTGTGTCTGTTTAGTTTCTGATTCCTTGATCTGTTCATTGCTGAGAACTGGGTGTTTAACTCTCCCACAATTATTGTGTGAGTTACAATGTGTGCTTTGGTCTTTACTAAAGTTTATTTTATGAATGTGGGTGCCTTCACATTTGGCACAAAAATGTTTCAGAATTGATAGTTCATCTTGGTAGATTTTTCCTTTGATGAGTATGAAGTGTCCTTCCTTTACTTTTTTGATAAATTTTGGTTGAAAATCATTTTTATTTGATATTAGAACACTTGTTTCTTTGAGCCTTTTGCTTAGAAAATTTTTTCCAACCATTTTTTCTAAGGTAGTGTCTATCTTTGTCATTGAGGTGCATTTCCTCCTATCAAATCCAAGTTTTACAAGCCAAAATGTCTGAAATATGTGGCCTTCTGATGGAGCTTGGTTGTCTTACTAGGGACTATAGTTTAAAAGCAAACCGTCTCTTTCTCTACCAGCAATATCTGGCTACAGTCTGGAGATCAGTGAGTGTATGTTTTCATCCAAAGGCTATAATGGGAACTCATCAACCTCCAAGGTATCTTATATGGCATGGGTAAAAGAGTTTAGTTGAAGTGACCTTTCTACAGGATGAATACCTACTTTACCTACTAGTTTTCGAGTTGTTTATAAATTTTAAATATTACTTCTTTGTTGAATATATAAGTGGTAAAAATCTTTGAAAATTTTGTGGCATGCTGTATTTTCCAAATGATGCTCTCCTTTGCCATCTAGAAGTACACGTTTTCTACATGCATTCAGTCATCCAGTTTGTTAAGAGCTATCTTATCTTTTGAAATGGCATGGGGTTCATGCCATTTTACTTTCTCAATAAAAATGGTCATTTCATAGTTTCTAATAGAATTTTTATCTGAACCACCAAACAATCTGTTAGTAAGATTGAGTGTGACTAGCATATCACAATCACAGAGGCATCCAATTTCCTTATCCCTGTTCTGTTTGTAAGAGTTTCAACATAACTGTGATATGTTACACACTTCAGCATTTTTACCCCAAGTTTTTTAAAAACTTTCTTCTGGAGGTCTGGATGGATTCTCTTCCTTCTTTTTATTTGGCCAAGGGGCGGGGGATTGTCACAAAAGCTCTAAATGTCTCTCACTCTCAGTTGATTCTGTAGCCATTTATACCAATAAAAATGCAGCTTTCTTACCTATATCAGCCAGTGGCAGCTCCGATCATGGACATCAATAAAGTATTTGGTGGGAGTTTTGTATGGCTTCTGATGTTAGTGATTAGTGATCAGTGAGTTAATTAATCATAATGACTTCATTTCTGACTTAATACATTAATTGCAAAATGATCCAAGAGAACGTATGCAAAGATTCATGAAATTTCTTGCCATGTACATTTCAAAGAATATTTATGAACTTTCATTGATATGAAAGCAACTTCTTAGAAAGCTCTGTTCAATGTGATTATCCCCAGGTTTAAAGTCAAAAGAGAGGAAAGGCAAGAAATCAGGATCTAAAATATTTCATTTAGGGAATACATAGATAGTCTAATGGTTAAGAGTTTGCACTGTTTTTAGAGAGAAATCCAGTTCAAATATCAGGATCATGAAAGGTTCCTCATAGCTGCATGTAATTCCAGACCCTGGGTGATTAAATTTGCAGGACTCAAAGGATGAATATATATACATACATATATATATATATATATACATATATATGTGTATGTATATATATTCATCATATATATTCATGTACATTTAATATTACATGTTTTTATATATAGTATAATATTAAACTTAGAGTAATTGTATTTTCTGAAAAACTTTTTGATGTTTTATGATATTCATCACATCAAACTTATTTGTATATTAAATCACAGTTATTCATAAGAAATATACAATATGAAGTTGTCTCAAACACTAAAATGATATACACTGAATTGACATTTAGGAAAAATACTAAATAATGTTTCAGTGAAAGCTTGGCTCATAATATTTCCACATGACTCTTTTAACCTAGTAAGAGGAAAGAAGATTTGGATTATAAAATAAATATGGTGATAAGTAATAAGTTTCACAGGGAAATCTAGTAGGGAATTATAGGAAAAGCTCAACTTGGGGTGATTAAAATTTTGCATAAATTCTTGTGTATATATTCAGTACAATTAAGACACACTGGCATAAGCAAAAAGGGATGGAGTGGTAACTATTCTAACAAGCAACTCTTTTTTTCCATTTGATGCTTACAAAACATAGAATTTGAAGTTATCTTGTATCTCATACTATCTTAATTTTTTTCTTTCCGATGCTGCTAACAATGAAAGAAAACTATAAGTATCACCATTCTGAATCTCAAACTATCCTATAGAACTGTATGACTAAAAACAGCACTGTATTATTATATAAAGCATGTGTTGATCAATTGAATCAAATTGAGGACCCACATGTAAGTCCAAATATTATGGACACCTGATTTGTTTTATAAAGAAACCAGAATAAGCACTGGAAAAAGACAACATTTTCAAAAGATAAGATAGCTCTTAACAAACTGGATGACTGAATGCATGTAGAAAACGTGTACTTCTAGATGGCAAAGGAGAGCATCATTTGGAAAATACAGCATCCCACAAAATTTTCAAAGATTTTTACTACTTATATATTCAACAAAGAAGTAATATTTAAAATTTATAAACAACTCAAAAACTAAACATCAAGAAAACTAATAACTCTGGGGTTGAAATATAACCAGTATTTCTTTTTTATTGAATATTTTATTTATTTACAATTCGGATGTCATCCCCTTTCCCCTTTTCCCCTCCCAAAAAATCCCTATCTCATCCCCCCTCCTCCGTTTTGCTTTTATACCATTTTAATTACATGCATGTATTAAGGTCAGTTCTATGCATAGAGGGTCTAGCAATATAAAAGATGCAAATAGTCAAGAAACAAGCAAGAACATAAATACAGTCAAAGAACAAGCAATGCATTAAACCCAATTATGTGAACACTCCTGTGATCACTGTTTTCAACCAGAGTTCCCTGATTCTATACAGCTAGCCTCGAAAAACACCTGAAGGGACCCATGTCTCTAGCTGTATTTGTAGAGGAGGAAGGACTTCTCAGGCAGCAGTAGGAGAGGAGGGCCTTGGTCCTTTGAAAGCTAGATGCCCCAGTGTTGCGGAATTCAAGGGCAGAAAAGTGGTGGTACACCCTCATAGAAATAGGAGGAGAGAGGATGGGTTAAGAGGTTTCTGGAGAGGGGGATGGGGAAAGGGGAAAACATCTGAAATGTAGCTAAATAAAGTGTCAAATGAAAGACAAACCCACAAACAAAAAAACAGATAATGGAACTGGCTGTCGTAGTCGATATTTGAGACTATTTAGAAGCAATTTAACATTACTAGTATTACCGGGATTCCTTATAGTTATCAAGGACAAGAGACTGGAATTATCCCTTGGAACGTCAAAACAATATCTTCATAAAATTAAAAAACGGGGAGATATATCCCTGTACATCACAAATTTATTTAAATCATGTTCGTTTTATTTTATTTTATTTTTTTTTAAATTTGGATGCCAAGGAACTTTCTGCTGAGTCTCTATGGCACTATACAACTAGGCATACTTATACATAGATGAAAGGGAAGGATCTACTAATTAGCATAAGGCGTGATCCCAATCAGGTATTAAAAATGGGGAAGAGGACATGGTTGTGGTTTTTCTGCAGGATGCTGAAGGAGGATGGTGGCTTCCAGAGAGACCTGTGAGACATTCTGATGCCAGGACAAAGAACGATACTTACTTGTGAGCTTGCTGTGTGTCCTGACAATGGTGACTGGTAATCTGTATTGGATATATGTTCCCGACCCACCTTTGCTTACCTATACCCATGATGGAACAAACTGCCTTGCCTCAAGTTTTTACACCTTGTGGAATGGAGAATAAAAAATAAAAAGAGAAGTTATAATGACTCTTGTATTGTTCTTAAATGTGGCCAGCTATTCAGATTCAATCATATACTGGTCTAGAAATCAATCCAATATTGGAAATAACAGTCTTCATTTGAAAGTCTTTTTCTGGACATTTTCAGAGACATATTTGGAAGTTATCTGCAGTTCTTTATGATGAAATGTTAGCAAGAGATAAAGTTGGGACAGGATCTGGATTTCAAACAAGTGTTAGTACATGTGTTAAGGTTCTTTTAATTGTCAAATTAAAATTACTTTTGTTTTTTCTACACTATTTAGTGTATGTTGCATAGATTGTACACTTTCTAATTGTGTCAGTGTGTTGAAATCCGGCCTGTCACTTATATAGTTCTATCAAAAAGCTTTTTTATCATTGCCCTGAATACCACATAACCTTAGTCTTCTGAGTAAAAGCTTGCAAGTACTAAAAAAAAATATTTTTTAAACTTAATTTGTACTTTGTATTTAATCTAAGACCCTACCCCCATAAAATAGTATCACCTATACTCACAGTATGTCTTTTCACTTCAGATAAACATCTGTGGAGGAACTCTGCAGACATATCTACAGGCATATCACTTACCTGGTTCTCAAGTCTATCTACTTGACAGTTAAGATTAAGAATTGCACTGTTGAGGCATTATGGTCATTAATAGGATTCCAGATAGTGTAGCTTGCCTCTTTCAGTAGATGATTGGAATCATGTCTTACTATGTGCATGTGAGCTCAAAGAATGAGTGATCTACTCTCATCTGCCAAGTACAACAGGGAGTGAGTGAGCTAATCACAATGAATCAAAAGCTTGCTGCGTGATGTTTATAACCTCCAAAGTTCCTTTTCAGTTCACAAGCTTTTCTACACTTGAGCTCCTTGGAGCTCCAAGCTAATGGTTTGAGTTTAAGAACATGGAAAGTTTAATTTATGAAAACTCCCTCTGCTAAAGATACATGCACACCCCATTGCTAGCTTGGCTTTCCTCTCTGGATAATGAGAGGGTGGTGTACACATAGGTCTTCGTAGACATGCCCTGAAGAATATTAGAGGGAAGTTAATCCTTGTTCTTCCTGAAGATCTCTTGGCATAGTTTGCCATAAATCACCTCTGTTGAGTCTTCTGCTACAGACAAGTGTGGGCCTTCCTGGCTGCAGTTCTCAGGCTGAATGCCTTCCATGTCATCTTATTTATTTTTTTCTCACTTTCTATGGCTGGCCTAGAATCTTTCATTTCACTTCTCTTCATTTCTCTCTCACCAATGGTGACCCTGCATTTGGGCCACTGGTGGCAGAGGCAGATGAAGAGGAGGAAGAAATGGAGGAAGCAGACAGCAACAACTAAGATCTAAACCACAATGGGAGACAAAGATTAAAAGTTCAAGGTGGTCAATATGCAGTGACCAGGAGTAGAAATTGACTTTGAAACAAGAAAATTATCTCTAGGTTCTGCTGAGCCCTGGTCTCACGGAGGAAATGAAGAATGTGTATTGGTTCCAATGTAAGCAGTTCTGAGAAAAAGAAGCATTTTCATTTCTGCAGAGGATGAAAATGTCAAAGAAATTAGTTGGGAGTGAGATGAAAGCCATATTTTTTTTTCTGAGAATCCCTAGGGTACTGAATCAACAATAAGGGATGGATTCTCCCTGTAAACACCTGACACCACCTATTTAATTAAAAATTTTACTTTAAATATTTTTGATCATATTCTTTTCCTATGTCAAGTCTTTCCAGATCTTTCTATCTTTATACACCCAATTTTGTGTTCTTTCTCAAAAAAGTAAACAAAAACCAAATATTAAAGCAATCCCCCTAAATGCCCAAATATAAAATAAAACGCTACCATAAAATGAAAAAAAAACGTATATACTCATCAAACAATAACCAAACAAAAGCGCATAAATAAAATATGTAATCCATTATATGTTGGTCAAATACACCTGAACATGAAGCTTCTTCTGCAGTAGTTGGTGTACCCTGTCTCATTCTATTGCAGAAAACTGTATTTTTCCCTTCCATCAAGTATAAATGACAGTTCGCTGGTTAACCTTTACCTTAATGACTAGGTTTTCACTCATTTATTTTTAAAATTTAACAAAACATAATAAGATAAAATAAAAGCCAATGTAGTGAAGTCTGACAAGACAAACTAATTAAATAAAAAGAGTAGAAGAGAAGGCACAAGACGCAGAGATCCACTCATTTATATACTCAAGAATCTCATAAAAACACTAAACTGGAAGCTATCATATCAGTGCAGAGGCCATGGTGAGAGAAGGGATCAATGCTCCTCTTCACAATGAAGAAAGAAGCCCTTCCACCTAGCAACACACATATGATGAAGGAATCTAACTTTAAGATATTTAAAACATGCAGGCAAGTTATCAGTACCTCCAATTCCCTTGGGTCTTGTTTTCATACTGTGTTATAGAGGAAGCATGGAATAAAGCATGTGGCTTGCCTGTGTATTTCTTCATGGTATCATTGTTGGGATTTTTTTCTAAATATTTCAATCACTTCCAACCTCAGAATCCATTTTATGACATATCAAAACCAAAGGAAAGAAGAAATTTTTTTCTGCATCTCAAATCCCAAATAGGTTAATGCTGTATATCCCCAGGCCTATAACCATACTTGTTATTGACAGCCCACATTCAAAATTGAGTCTTATGTTCCAGTACTTTTCTTTCTTTCATTTTTATTGGTTATTTTATTTATTTATGTTTGAAATATTATTCCTTTTCCCTGTTACCCCTCCTCAACCCCCCAATCCCATCCCACCTCTCTCCCCACCTGTATGCCTCTATGAGGGTGCTCACATATCCATCTACCTACACATCCCTCATTGCTATATCATCCCCTTAAGCTGGGACATCTAGTCTCTTCAAGATCAAGGGCTTCTCCTTCCACTGATGACAGATAAGACAATCCTCTGCTACATATGTAGCAGGAGCCATGGCTCCCTCCGTGTATACTGTTTGGTTGGTGGTTTAGTCCCTGGGAGCTCTGGATGGATCAGCTAGTTGATATTGTTTTTCCTATGGGGTTGTAATCCCCTTCAACTTCTTCAGTCCTTCTGCTAACTCATCCACTGGGGACTCCTGGCTCGGTCTGATGGTTGGCTGTGTATTTGCATCTGTATTGTTCAGGTTCTGACAGAGTCTCTCAGGGGACAGCTATACCAGTCATCATTTTCAATCTTGCCTCCATGACTCATGAGTTTAATAAGATTAATATGATCCTTTTTTATGTAACTAAAATGATACTACTTTCAGTCATGGAATGACTATAGCATTCAAAAGAAACATTAATTATGAAGTAAATTTATGATTTTTGTATATGTTTAACGGAAATTTATTTCTAATACAAGAGATACTCAACCTTTCTTTTTCTAGTGAGATAACCCAAGCTTAGAAAGGCACACATGGTACGTAGTCACTTATAAGTGTACATAAGCCAGAAAGTACAGGATAAACATGCTACACTCTCCAGACCCCAAAATGCTGAATAATAAAAAGGGTGCAACAGAGGGTGTGTGAATTTCACGCAGAAGAGAAAACAAAGTACTCATCATAGGTGGATGGAAAGAGGAAACCAGGAAGGTTATCAGGTGTGGGGAGAGAGAGAGAGGAGAGGGAATGACAATCAATAGGGCACATTTCTTGGAGCACCTGGATACCTGAGACAAGTGTGCTTCTGAGGAGTTCATGGGAGTGACCCTATCTGAGATTCCTACGAGCAGGGGATATGGAGACTGAATTGGCCACTTCTGGTGTTCAGAGTGGATTCCAGTGAAGGGAAGGTTATATCAACTCACCTACACAACCTTCAATCCAAAATTTGTCCTGTCTACAAGATGCACAAAGATAAAAATGGATCAGAAATTATGGGAATGCCCAACCAATGACTGTTTCGATTTGAAACACATCCCATGTAAGATAGCCAATCCCTAAAACTATTAATTATACTCAGCTATGGTTGAGGACAGGCGCCTAGCATAACATCTCATTGGCTACTGAGGGGTTTGATCTAGCATCTGATGAAAACAGATGTAGAAACCCACATCCAAACATCAGGTTGAGCTATTTAGAGTCTTGTGGAAGAATTGGTGGAGAGAATTAAAACAGATGGAGGAGTCAAGGACACCACAAGAAGACCTACAGAATGAACCAACTTAGGTCCATGAGGACTCACAGGGACTGAACAACCAACCAAAGACCATGCAGGGACTAGACCTAGGCTATGTACATATCTGTATCAGATGTGTAACTTGGTCTTCATTTGACTCTCTCTCTCTGACTCAATTGCCTGCCACTGGATCCCCTTCCCTTAACTGGGCTACCTAGTTGGGGTTCAGTGGGAGTGGATGTGTTTAAACCTGCTAGGACTAGATGTCCCAGGGTGGTGTAGTACCCAAAGGGGACTTTCCTTTCTCTGAGGAAAAGAAGAGGTACTAGTGAAGGCAGGGGATTTTAAGGGAGAGGGTGGGAGGAAAGTAGGGGCATGGGTCATGATGGGTATGAACAAGATGTATTCATGACATTCACATAATGTAGATAAAATATACAAATTTCTAAAATTAAAAATTCTATACATATTTATTTGGCTTGATCTGCTCATTACTGTTGGATGAGTCATATAAAATTACATATTTCAGAATATACTTTAAAAAGGTTATGATGTTCTATCAGAACCATATTTTCTTATGCCAACTGTACATTGATATCTTTGTCAAGAACAAATCCTGTGATAACTTTAGAATGAAGGAGCATAGCCCTTGTAGTAACAGTGAGCTGTATTTCTTCTTTTATTTCAAATGTCACTTATTTATTTCCTTGACTGTGTGGGTGGGTGAGCAAAGTTTAGCTTGGGTATTGAAACCGTGCCAATATATTGAAAATAAAATCCAAGAGCTAATGCTCAGGAACAAATTACATTCCACGATGAAAGTAAGACTGCCAGGTATGCCAACAGACAACTGAAACGTATAATATTCAAGTGTGCAAAATGACTTCTTCTAAGGATTTGTAGGAAATGAATACTAAATTGGCCAGACTACACAGGCAAATCGTATGTTAGATCAGAAGTGGGCACTTTAGTTTCATGAGTCATTGACTTGGAAAACTCTTTTATGGGTATTAAGGAAGAAGAGAACCAAAGGACAATAAAAAAAATAGAATATATATCACAAATGGTGTCAGTTGGAGAGAAAAATAGTATGATGCATAGGTGCTGTAAAAAGGAAGAATCCAATTTATCTGGAAAACTTACACCTGACATGTTTTTGACACAAAATTTGCAATAACATTTTTCTCTTTGAGTTAAGATCACAGTTTCAATAAAAGATAAGAGTGAAAAAATATTAGATATGAAAGTTCCAAGTCTTTAAACCAGTATTTTAAGGTAGTGCATTTCTTACTTAAAGATATCTGTCAATCTATTTATATAGGTACTAGCAAATTTGATGTCACATATACAATAAATAAAATACTTAAATAAATGTCATCCTATTAAAGGCAATTAAAATAGTCATAAAATGAATATACAAGTTCCACTATATGTCCATAAAGATGATACAGTAATAGTGCTTCACCAATTTAAAATTTACTTATTTAAATAATACATTAAATTTTTCTGTCCTATCACAAGTAAATATCAAATTGCAAAATATTATTATGAAACAAATTACTTTGATCATAAAAATACCTGTAGGTATATAACCAGTTGAATAAATATTATATTTTTGGAAGCAAGTATTTTACAAAAAAAGTTTGAGTCTGCTATATAAGGGCCTCTTTGTTATGGCTTATTTAGAGAAAAATATAATATTTTGACAGCATTATTAGAATTTAGAAATAAAGTTCAATAACTTGAATACATTGTGTGATTTCTGCAGCATTCTTTAAGTAAATTTGAGTACCTTAGATATTGTGACTAGTCTTAGAATTAAGTATAAACCTTAATTTATGACTATTAGCAAGATTCCTTAAGTTATCAATCTGTATCTGAATGTCTTTGTGATGGTATAACATCTGTTAATGAAGAATCTTAAGAATTTTAGATTTATGCAATGAAAAAAGTATAAAAACCTGATTACCTGAGTATTTAGAGATGCTTACTATAGAAAATATTTTCTGCAAATACTTTAACAATTGATGTACAGTGTTATATCTTCATATTTGAATTATTTTATTAACTTATAAAGCAATATCTAAGTTCGCAATTCAGAAGTTGAAATTGTTTAATGTTACTTTGTTAAATTACTCTTCAGGTAAGATAGTTGGAAATAATGATGTATATTCTAAACCTGGGGTCCAGAAGGCTGACATCAAAGGCTATCCATAAGCTTGAGGCATCTCGGATTGTGTAACAAGAAACTGTCACAAATAAACAAAAAAATAGGAAAGCAAAATGAATATAACAGTATATTAAATCACATGCAAACACTATGCATACATACATATATACAACACACACATACACAAAAGACCACTTAGACTCTAAGAAAATAATACTGGGCATAAAGTGCTTTCTGTGCACATGTGTAGATCTAAGTTTACGACTCAGGCACTTACATTCAGCCAGGAGCCATGGTCATATGTATAATCCCATAGCTGATGAGGTACAGCAAAGTCCTTGAGCTCAAATGTCCCATCAACCAAAAACAGTCAGCAACATTTTTAGTCACAATACTTGCAAAATATAAGACAGAGATTTGACTGAGAAAAAAAAAAACATAGTAATGACTTCTGATCGTGTACCTACAAATACAAAATAATAATGTATACTTGAACAAGATGAATAGATTTAAATACATGAAACACATATATAAACACATTAAAACTGTACAGCTAGTATGGTTGACCTGTGTATCTATTGAATTCTTTTTAACATAAGTATTTAAAGTTAAAAAAACAGTCTAAGAGAAAATGTTATGGTCATAACAGATTTGACATGAATGATACAGAATATTTTATTTTTCCTAAGATACAGTATAATTCAAATAGTATAATTATTCTTGCTTTCATATAGTAGGCTATGGAACTTTCTGGTGACTACCTAGGAGAGTGCTTCTCAACCTTCACAATTCTGAAATTATTTAATACAATTCCTCATATTTTACTGCCCCTCCCCCTAGCTATAACATATTTTCATTGCTGTTTCCTAACTGTAATTTTCTACTGTTATGAATAGTATTATAAATTTATAATATGTCATTACTGTGAAAGAGTCGTTCAATCCCCAAAGGGTTCACAATATTCTGAACTACTGCTATAGAACAGTTACATTCACTATTTTGTAGTCCAGATAAATTTTTACCTTGTAATTATACAATCCCTATTTCAAAAGCAGCTTATGAGAATAACAGCTCGTGAACAGAAACCCAACATTACCACATGCCACCTCTCAGTATGCGCATCTACCAGCAGCACACATTTGTTGAGCATAACTATGTTTTGCATGTCCACTCACACACACTGCAGTAAAGAAATAAGATTTCTTAAAGAATATGAGGCTGAGAATAGCAGTGTTCTGACGACTTGATTTCTTTCCTGCCTCTTTTTGCCTCACTGGTTTCTAAAACTTTATCTTTTGCTTTATGGTTGGAGGATATAAAGTGTTGCTAACAATCTAATTATAAAACCTAATTAATAGTTATCTACTAAAATTTAAGATTGATATATTAAAAGATGTTATTGAATTATAAATGTAATTACTTGTTATAGTAATATAAATATAGGAATATGCATATATTATGTGTTTATTATTTTCACTAGTATATTTATATATATGTGGGAATTTGATTGGGAAAATGTGCAGTGGTTAGAACAAGGTATTGGATCACTTGGAACTAAATAAGAGATACTTGCAGGATAGTAAACTTTTCAGACTTGTGGTGGAATCTAATTTCTGGGCCTTGCTATTATCAACATTTGCTTTAAGCACTAATCCATCACTCTATTTGCATGAAATATCTTTTAATTTATTGCAAATGACAATAATTCAAAACAGAAGTATAAAAGTTTAACCTTAATTAACCTAAGTAGCTAGATATAATGGTAGATACTTACATGTATATGTACATATAAGCACACAAACATAGATGATAGACATATAAGCAGCTAGATGATAGAAAAATAAATAAGCAGATAAATGATAGGAAAATAAATAAGCAGATTAGATAGATAGATGGATGTGTGGATGGATAGATAGATAGATAGATAGATAGATAGATAGATGGATAGATAGATGATAGAAAGATGAAAGACTTATCTTCATGGTAGTTCATAGACATTATTCTAAACTGAGGTCTTAATTTTGAGCTTGATACCCAGAACACAGGTAAAATAATAAAAGTCCAGGTTGTTTGCTCACATCTGTAATCTCATCATTTTCTCTGTAAGATTAGAGGCAGAGATAGGAGAATTTCCTAGATTTGTAGGTAAGATACCTTAGAATATACAGCATGTCAGGAATATCATGTTATATATCCTGCCTCAACAAGGTGAAAGTGGAGAACTGACTCCTAAAATTTTTCATGTGACCTTCGTAGAAAAGATACAGTATAGGGGTAGTATCACTCACATGGATCAGAAACATATACATATAAATAATCCTAGTTATATTGACCGAGCTGTTTCTAATAAAATTAATAGCACTTTTATATGGAACAGCTTGAATTCATGTATTAGGTTAGTTAAAATGCAAAACTATATTTTAAATAGTGTATGTTTTAAAAATATCAATTAAATAGATATATAAAAATAAAATTATACTGTGTTTCTTCTGCATTTTCATAATGGAGCCATCTTTTTTGTTTCCCTTTAGTACTAATACATCTTTTGCAAAGTGTTTGTGAGATTGTACCTATTATCTCTTCTTCAATAAGTCAACAGACAAAGATGTTTATGTCAGAAAAAAATACCTTACATCTCTTTGACTAAATTTAATATGGTAAGAAAGTAAATAACATAGTTGCTTTCCTTTAAACGCTGTCAAAATGTGAGGTACATCCAGCAACAATTATATGCTGTTAACACCAGTTTGAAAACCATTTCAAGCACCAGAATATCTTCTCTAGATAAGGTAGCAAGTGAGAATCTGTGGTGTCAAGTTTTATTGTGAGAGAACAAAAGGATATCTTGAAAACTTCATGAAAAAAAGATATGTCTACACTCCTACCTCAGTGCAGTAGAAAAAGTCTTTCAGAATGTGGTTGAGTTTTGAAACCCTCTTCCTAGCTGCCTGAAAACCAGTCTTCTCATGTTTGCCCTTGGAACAAATTTTAGAACCCTGAGCTACTCCTGCACCATGCCTGCCTATATATTGGGATGCTTCCTGCCATGATGATAAAGGACAGAACCCCTGAACCTGAAATCCAGCACCAATTAATTGTCCCCATATAAGAGTTACCTTGGTCTAGGTGTTCCTTCACAGCAATAAAATCCAGTTAATACACCCAGTCTACACAAATCAGCTTATTTGAAGAGGAGAAAGGAATACAGTAGACCTTAGAGATAAAACCCTGCAACCAAGTATCTGAAATCTAAGGTTCAGCTGTACCATGTTCTGATTTATGGGGATTACCGTAACCAGATAGTTAAGTGATTACCTTCATCACCTATCTTATAAGTCTTCAAAGCAAAGGAATAATTAAGATTCCATTTGCTAAGAAAAAAACAAAACCAAAACTAAACAAAACAATGTTAATAAAGGTCGTTTCTTTATGCCTTTTGTTGAATGCTCACCTGAAGATACATAGAAAACAAAAACACTCTGTACTAATACCAGAGGATGCAGAGAGTGTATTTAGACATTCATTGGCAATAGCAAGCCCTAAACTGGTAAAATAAACTAAAAAATCAATTTTAATATTTGTTATGTGGCTTTCTGTGGCACTGGGACCTACCTATTTTTATGCTGAGATTTTGCAGGACTAGAACAACAAAGGATCAGCATTAACATCGCCAGACAAAGAATGGTCTATACTTCCACATTTATCAGCTAACACACTTATCCTCAGGACAGTGATTGTAAGATTCTATATATTCAGAATCCCCAGACAGAAACATGTACCCAGTTCAGATAGACATCTATGTTCCATCTCATCACAATGAGCTACAGTTGCCAGAGTCTTTTGACATTCTCATGGCTTCGAGACATATATTCCTCATAGCTTATTTTCAATTACTGAAACAAAAACTGTCTTCATCAATAGTTCCTCTATTTCAGAGTCAGGTAGAGTTATCTCAAGGCATGGTAGAATTGAAAGCAACAATGCTCCCAGTGGTACGTAGTCTGATCAGTTTTTTACAGTGCATGTTCATGTCCTGGCACATGCTCTCTGCTGGGTGAGATTATCTCGAAAACGAACCCTTTACTCTATTGATAGTGATCCTTCCTGCTCTTTTCTGTGATAAAACATTTTTCCAATCTAATGTCTGAATGTGTCTCATCTTTCTTGGTTATCTTGACACAGTCAATAAAGCAGATTGACGTCCACCTGGGCTGCTTCGACTTGTCTGAACTTTGTTCTCCATGCAGAGATCACTCCCTGGGAGATGAGCACATGTTATTTGTTCAGTAGAATTTGGAAAGATTAGTTAAACTGAAGGGCAAGGGACAGTGACTTGATTGTCAAAGGTTCTAGAGAAGATTGGAAGTGAAGTATAAGACAGAGTGAGAATAAACACAGCTTTCATAGAATTCTGCTTTGAATGAAAAGATATTTGGGGTAAAGAAAAGTGTCCATTAACAATGATAGCTTTTAGAAATAATAATGAAATGAATAAATAGATTTAGGAAAGTACACAGTCATGAAATGGGCTGGGTAGAAGGCAACCTTGTGATTAAGTCGACTCAAGAAGACAGAGGAATTAGAGCTCTTTGTTACATGTCAGGGTATTTACATATCACTTGAGGTTCCAGTTTTTAATGATATTTCAAAACGCGCTTACAGAAATCTGTTGAAGCATTACTTTTGTAGACTGTATAAGGGATTTTGGAGCCTTTTATGTCTAATAGTCAGCTACTACTTTTGTTTCTTTGTTGTATATGTTACTGTTTTAATTTGAATATAACATTTATCATTCATTATCTGCATGGCATGGATAATTTGATAAAAATATGTCAATAAATTTAGTTTATGGGAAGGTTTGAGTCATCTCAGAAAAATTATTACATCGTATAAGTATGGGTTATGATGAGGGCAAGTTCAATAAAGAATTTTGAGTACACAATTGACATTACCAAGTTATAGTGACTGATAAGCAAAGATGGATCAGATGAAGTTCACTAGCATCAGTGTAATTATAGGCCCCTTTATCAAGACTGCTATCTGGAAAGTTATTAGTTGTAATCAGGGAACTCATATTAAGTTTTAGGCATGTTAACTTTAAGATTATCTTGTAACTTCAAATTAATACATGAGAGCAAACAACCAAATAGTTTAAATGCATAAAAGAGCTATGAATGCATATAAAATTAGAATTACTAACAAACAAATTTATATGTGAGGACTCAAAAGTAAGGGGTTTCATAAAGGACTGGATGATGAGAAGATTGTATTACCTATGAATTGAACCCTCTCAAGAAATGCCTAAAACTAGTTTTGCTAGGACTATTATACAAAAAGGTATCACACACAGAAACTCACAGAGAGAGAGAGAGAGAGAGAGAGAGAGAGAGAGAGAGAGAGAGAGAGAAGGAGAGAGTACAAAGGGCAGAATTTGAGAACAGGAAGAGAAAGAATGTAAGTTATAGTTTCTTCTTAGAAGACTCATCCTAAAAGATGTTGTGCCAATTTAGAAATTTATGTTTGTAAGAGCTCTGATGGAGGTGTGAGAAAGTACATCTTTTTTCAAAAATAACATATCCTCATGACAGTTTTTCCTCCCTATATTCCTTCAATTTCTTCCTCACATCCTTTCCCAAGTTAATTCAATTCATTTCTATCATTTATAAAAACACAAACAGGTTCTAAAATATAATAATACAATAAAATATAATAATACAAATCAAAACTCATTGAAATAGATAAAAACACATATGAAAAAGAGCTAAGGAAAAGATCAAAAAAACAGATATTAGACAGAGGCCAACTCATTCACATACTCAGCAATACCATAAAAACAATAAATTGGGAGACTTAATATATACACAAAGGCCCTCCAAGTTGAATATATGAATGAATCAATATATTTTTATATGTGAATAAAATAAAGTATACAAATTAAATAAGAGTAAAGTAAAACAAAAAGTTGAAACGAAAATGAAAATGCCATTGTTTAAACATATTTCATATTTTTTATCCAGTTTTCTGTCAATAGAAGTCTATGCTGTTTTCAATATTTTGTTATTATTAATAAAGCAGCAATGAATAAGGGAAAGCAAATGTCTATGTGCTAAGATGAAGTGGCATTTGACAAATGCCCATGAGTATTATAGCTCTACTTGATATCAATGCAGTCCTACTCTCCTGGGAAACCACTAAGTTGAGTTTCATAGTGTCTACAAAAGTTTATATTACTATCATCAATGGATGACTGATCCATTCCTCTAACTCATATGCTCATCAGCATAACTATTTGTTTTATTGATATTGGTATTCTAACCAGCATAGCTTGGAATCTCAAAGTAGTTTTGTATGCAGTTCCTTGGTAACTGAATATGTTGGATATTTCTTTAGGATCTTCTCAAACAATATATTTCCTCCTTGGAAAATACTGGTTACTAAGGGCTTATCAGAATGAACAAAGTACCTGAGCCTACTTCCCTGTCCTAGCCCAAAGTCATTTTTATGTCAGAAGCCTACTTCCTTGTTCTAGCCTAATATTTAGATTCCTGGATGAAATTACTTCTTTATTCTAGCCTAAGATTTAAATTCCTGCCTGAAATTACTTCTTTGTAATGTCAGATTCCTGCCTAAAGCCTACTTTCTAGTCCTAGGTCAATGTCAAATTCCTGTCAAGCAGCCCATTTCCTTGTCCTTGGCCCATGTAAGATTCTTGCCATGCAGCCCCAAAGGCTCTCCACCTCTTCACCTTTTATATTTCATTAACTAGACTGAGTCTGTCTTAGGTTGTTCTGATAAGAATACCTTCCTCACCTGTCACGGAATATGCATTATCCAAAGCAATGGACTTCTGTCTTAGGTTGATAAAACTATGTGCAGAATTTTACCTATCCTTGGCTTGCTAGCCTGTTAATGTAATAACTCTCTCTGGGTGTCCATTTCAGGGTCAAGCCATGTACTTTGGCTGCCAACATGCTGATGCTGTTAAAGACAAGCTTTAACACAGTGGGCAGGAATAAAAGTATTCCCAAAACAAAAAGGTCTATCGTGATCAAGTTATTTATGCCTTTCTTGAAGCTTAATAGGAATATTGACTTCAGGTCATGGGTAATTTTATCTGAAGTTTCTACTGCATCATTGCTCAGCAGATCAGCATTCTTGAAAGAAATAAGATCCCTTTGTATCATTAAAACATCCAGAGAGGTGTTAGAATTATGTCAAATACACTGAAAGTGTCTTTAAACTTCTTCCTAATTATAACTACTACCACTGTAAATTTTAGAACTAACATGAATCCAATGGTACTCGGCATGACACTTGAGATAGTTCCTTACCCTTAAATTTTGAACCTCCTTCCAATAATTTAAATAGGGTAAAGAGCATCAATCCATTCTTCCAAATGACTATCTAAATCCTCTTGTATATTCAACACATTAGTAACATTTTTTTTTGCTAAATGATTAACAAAAGTATCTATCTTAACTTCTCGTGACAAAGTAATTGCAGAAGGAGTGTTGCTAGCAATTAATGTAATTAAAGCTATTATGCCAGCAATAATCAAGCCCACTACCCTCTTGCTTCTGGTTAAAGCCTGACTCACTTCTTCCAGTACTTGCAAGCTATTTTTAGAATACCAAGGTTCTGAGATACTTGGGGCAATAAAAGCTGCCTGATAGACCTCCATAACTGGCAAGTCTGATTTCAAAACACTAACACTCTTAGAAAGTGTACAATCAAAGCAAATTACATTACAACTTACTTCTGTAGAAGAAGGAAAAGTAATTTTAACTTGACAATTAAATGAGGCTTAACAGATCTGCTAACACCTGTTTGAAATCCAGACCCTGTCCCAACTTTATCTCTTGCTAACATTAGATCATAAAGAACTGCAGATAATTTCCAAATATGTCTCTGACAATGCCCAGAACCAGACTTTCAAATGAAGACTGTTATTTCCAATATTGGATTGATTTCTAGACCAGTACATGATTGAATCTGAATAACTGGTCACATTTAAGAACAATACAAGAGTCATTATAACTTCTCTTTTTATTTTTTATTCTCCATTCCACAAGGTCTAAAATCTTGAGGCAAGGTAGTTTTTTCCATCGGGGTATAGGTAAGCAAAGGTGGGTCGGGAACATATATCCAATAGAGATTGCCAGTCACCATTGTCAGGGCACTTACCAAACTCACAGGCCAGTATCATTCTTTCTCCTGGCATCAGCATGTCTCACAGGTCTCTCTGGCAGCCACCATGCTCCTTCAGCATCCTGTAGAAAAAACACAAATACACCATCTTCCTCATATTTAATACCTGATTGGAATCATGCCATATGCCAGTAAGTGGATCCTTTCCTTTCACTTATGCATAAGTTTGCCTAGTTGTAGAATGCCATAGACTCTCAGTAGAGAGTTCCTTGACTTTTAAAAATTTAAAAGAAAAAGAACATGACTTAAATAAATTTGTGGTGTATGGACATTTATCTCCCCCTTTTTTATTTTATGAAGATACTGTTTTAAATTTCCATTGGCCCCTTTCACAGTCCCTTGTCCTTGACAATTATAAGGAATCCCTGTAATATGGGTAATATTAAATTGCAGCCAAAAAGTCTCAAATGCTCTACTGTGATAGCCAGTCCCATTAACTGTTTTTTGTTTGTTTGTTTTTCTTTTCTTTTTAAATTATTATTGGATACTTTATTTATCTGTATTTCAGATGTTATCCCCTTTCCCCATCCCCGCCATGAAACCCCTTATCCCATCCTCCCTCCTCCTATTTCTATGAGAGTGTGCCCCTACCCATCTATCCCCTCCTACCTCCCTGTCCTCGAATTCCCCCACACTGGCTGTCCAGCCTTCCTGGGACCAAGGATCTCCTCTCTCACCTATGCGCAATAAGGCCATCCTCCACTACATATACAGCTGGAGTCATGGTTCCCTCCATGTATGTTCCCAGGCTAACTGTTTAGACACTGGGAGCTCAGGTTGGTTTCCATTGTCGCTCTCCCCATGGGGCAGCAAGCCCCTTCAACTCCTTCAGTCTTCTCTCTAACTCCTCCATTGGGTACCCTGTGATCAGTTTGATGGTTAGCTGGAAGCATCTGCCTCTGTATATGTCAGACTCTGGTAGAGTCTCTCAGAAGATAGGTATATCAGGCTTCTGTCAGCATGCACTTCTGGACATCCACAGCAGTATTTGCATATGGTGATTGCATCTGAAATGGATTCCCAGGTTGACCACTCTCTGGATAGTCCCTCCTCTAGTCTCTGCTCCACACATTGTTTCATATTTTCTCCTGTGAGTATTTTGTTACTCCTTCTAAGAAGGACTGAAGCATCCATACTTTGGTCTTTCTTCTTCTTGGGCTTCATGTGGTCTGTGAGTTCTATCTTGGGTATTGTGAGGTATTGGGCTAATACTTATCTATGAATATATATCATTTGTGTTCTTTTGTAATTGTGTTACCTCACTCAGGATGATATTTTCTAGTTCCATTCATTTCCCTAAGAATTTCATGAATTCATTATTTTTAATACCTGAGTAGTACTCCATTGTGTAAATGTACCACATTTTCTGTATCCATTCCTCTGTTGAAGGACATCTGGGTTCTCTCCAGCTTCTGACTATTATAAATAAAGCTGTTATAAACATAGTGGAGCATGTGTCCTTGTTATATATTGGAACATCTTTTGGGTATATGCTCAGGAGTCGTATCTCTGGATCCTCAGGTAATACTATGTCCAATTTTCTAAGGACACACAAGAATGATTGCCAGAGTGGTGTACCAGCTTACAATCCCATCAACAATGGAGGAGTGTTCCTCTTTCTCCACATCCTTGCCAACATATGCTGTCATCCGAGTTTTTAATCTTAGCCATTCTGACTGGTGTGAGGTGGACTCTAAGGGTTGTTTTAATCTAAGTATTAGGCCAGAACAAAGAAGTAATTTCAGGCAGGAATCTAAATTTTAGGCTAGAACAAGGAAGTAGACTTCAGACATGAAAATGTCTTTGGGCTAGGGCAGGGAAGTAGGCTCAGATATTTTGATTATCTTGATAAGTGGGAGTGTTCATGGAATTTTGTTTATTGCCTTGCTTGTTCTTTGACTATTTGTGCTTAGTGTCTTGCTTTTTCCTTGACTATTTGCACCTATATTATTGCTAACTCCTTAACCTAGAACTGACCTTAAAACTTACATGTAAGTAAAATGGTATAAAAGCAAAACAGAGGAGTGGGGATGGGATAGGGGATTTCTAGGAAGGGGAAATGAGGAAAGGGTATGGCATCTGAAATGTAAATAAATAAAATGTCAAATAAAAAAAAAAGAACAAAGTGATTTTTTTTTAATTTCATTTTATGGTTAGGATTAAAAAGAGGCTATAGGCATTTCAGATAAAGGAATTTTTTAGAAGTGTGCATAAGATTATTGAATAAATAAGAAAAATAGATACACTCGAAATGCAAGCATACTCAATGCCCAAAACTATTTTAATCATGCTAATAAGACTCATAAAAGTCAAATAAATTGTCAAAATTTTTCTAATGAGGACACTGTTAAGACAAAATAAGCAAATACTCTTTTATGATTCCAAAACATTTTGTTTCTAGGTTAGTATATACCATCTTCACTTGCTTTACAATTTAAGGATTACTCCAAATTAGCTCTGCATTTTCTTGTTTTGTATTTGTTGGTGGTATATGTATAATTTCACTACTGATTAAAGCAAAATAAATTGAGAGCTAATTAGAAGATGATTTAGTTTGACAAGAAAAAAATCATTTATGAATAGAAAGACACCGATGTCAACTCAGTTTTCAATATGGACTGTTTTCATTTTTTTCCTAAAGAAATTATTGAATTAGCAAAACATGTACCATAACTTTCTAGATATATATTAGAAAAGTTTTACGTCATGTATGTATAAGGGTATTTTATTAACTATTTTCTATAACAGTAAAAAATAAATACATCTAAACATTTTCTAATATAATATATTGAATAATACAATTAACCAAAGAATATTGAATGCACATAATGGAATTTTTATTATGAAACTCTAATGAATAAGGAAAAGACCATACATATACACATACACATACACATACACATACACATACACATACACATACACATATACATATGTGTGAGTGTGTATGTGTACATGTTATGTGAGTGTGTACATGTGTGTGTGCATAGATTATATTTATTATATATTATATAATTATATAGTATAATATTACATAAAATCTGTATACATATATATATATATACATATATTTTTTCCTTTTCATTTCTTTTATTAAAAAGAGATTTTTTTCCCTCATACAGTCTTTATGAGCTTATAGGCATTTAATTTACTTGATTCTGAGGTCATGTTTCTCATGGTGTCCTCATGAGAGGCTCAGTCTGGCTCTTACATTCTTTCTGCCTCTTCTTTCATGAGTAATTTCTTGAGCTCTCAGGAGAAGTATTTGATGGAGACTCCTAATTTACTTTCATCTCCTCATAATGTCTGGTTCTAGCTCTATGTAACACTCCTTTCAGCTGCCAGATATAGCTTCAATGATGATGACAGGATAAAACACTGATTTATGAGTATAGCAAAATATCGTTAATAATCACATTATTGCTTTTTTTAGACACATAGTGTTTAATTTTACCCTATATATCTGCTGTAATCAATTTCTAGTTCTTGGTTAGCCAAGCTTTGTGGGGTATTGGTTTCTTTTTATGGAATTGGCCTTAGATAAAATCAAACATTCTTTCGTTATTCCCACTAATTCTATGTCACCACTTCCTGAGCATATTTTTCAGGACAGATTGTAGATCCATGTTTTTGTGACTGAATTGATCTCCATGTTTCTTTTTCAGTAGCTTGCAAAGTAGCTTCCTACCCCAAAAACAAAATAACATAGAGTTGAGGGATCTACCAAGATATCAGTTCCACTCCTCCATGTTCAAAGAGTATGTTGAAGCTATCCTCTGCAATGAGACCCTATTTGTGAAGACCAACCCTTTGCCTTAGCAACATCATGGGTTGTTCTGAGATTTCATAGGAATCCCTTGGCCAATACACTTAATCTAATGGATACTCCCAGTTTCTAGGATTCCTCATGAGGATTATTTTCATACAATCCCAGAAGTTTCCACTTCACTAACCCCCACCCCTAGTCTAACTCTCTCTCATCCCATTCTCTTCCTCCCTTCCACCTTAGCCCATATCTTTTCCTTCCTGCTTGTCTCTCATCCAATTCTAGGCCATGCATAAATTCTATTCTATTTACCCTCCTCAGGAAGATTCATACATCCTTTCTAGAACACTAATCTTTACCTAACGTCTCTGGGTCTAGGGATTATAATTTACTTAATGGCTAATATGCACTTACAAGTAAAAATATACTATATTTTTCTTTCTGGGTTACCTCACTCAGTATGATTTTTTTTCTAGCCCTATTCATTTGCCTAAAGATTACATGTTGTCATTCTTTTAAAGAGATGACTAATACTTCATTATACAAATATATCACATTACCTTTATTTATTCTTTTGTCGACAGAAATCTAGATTGTTTCCAGTCTCTAGCTATTATAAATAAATTTGTGGCTCACATGGTTGAACAAGTGTCCTTGTGGTATGACGGAGTCTGTATACTTCACAGAAATGAAGTAGAGACTAGAAATCTTCAGTTGGACAACACATAACTCAGTTCATAGTCTGATGAAAATAAGAATAAACCCTTTCTGAAAACTACTAGTAATAACTCCAGCATTGAAGATACTTCTGGTAAATCATGAATGTCAGCTAAACCTGCTTGGAATTGAGACTTACAGAGTTGTAACATCATAATTTGACATGGAGATGATGCATATGTGTTGTCTCAGAATTCATGAAGCTGAAGCAAGAATGGTGTAAGTTTAAGGATCAGATATCTTGGCTACATAATTCTCTAAATAATACAATGTTGTGTTCTTGTCTTGCTATTTTACTGTAATTGAAATATTCCATCCAAAGGGGAGGAGGGAAATATATAAAGTTATAGGAAAAAGGAAACTTATGAAGTTTAGAAAGATTCTGAAATTTACAAGAATCACCAAACCCAAATTTAAAAAATAACAATAACTGCTTTGAAACTAAGACTACACAATAAACAAAGAGGCCTACATATCATGGAAGAGCACCAGGAATGTAGCTGTTTTATACCATTGTCTTGTACCATTACTTTGTAATAGTGCAGGAGTTTTAGTAGTGTAGCTGTCTTTAAGTCACCCATGCTCTTGTAAGAAGATCAATCAGTTAGTTGGCTAAATATTCTAAACTTGGCTGAAATAATTATTTTTTGTTTGCTGCATTTGTTTAATCTAGGAAAAGGTTAGTTTGTCTGTCAGTCTTTCTGTCTGTCTTTCTGTTGTCTATTTATCTATTGTTTTCCTATCTTCTCTCACCCAGATCCACTCTTTCTCTATTTCCTTTTAGAAAAGGTTTGTTCTGTCATCTTTTTTCTTTCTTTCTTTTTTCTTTTCTTGTTTGAAAATTTAATTCATGAGTCAGAAAAAAAAAACAAATAGATATTTATTTACATCACTCCAGGAAAATTTACATAGCAATTTGTTTAAAAATTTAATGCAATATAAAGCTGCATGATAATAAATAGGGATTTGTATAATCCTTTAAATTTGTGGTTAGTTAATTTATGTTGATGCAAAGCAGAATACTCATTACAAATGAAAGGTGACATCACTTATTTTAGCTTAAACAGGTGACTGCACACAAGTAAAAAGAACTTCAATTACACACACACACACACACACACACACACGCACAACTTGGGTCATGTTAGCTGTCTGAGAATAATATTTTCGAAAGATATTGCCTAATGGTCAAAGAAATTCTAACTCAAATATCAAGAAGGGTAGTCAGAGGTAAAATAGCCAAGACAAGTGTTTCTCATTCTGTGGTTGTAATCCCTCTCTGGTCACAGATAATATATCCTACATATTGAATATCTACATTATGATTTGTATAAGTAGAAATCATAATTACAGTTATGAAGTAGCAACAAAACAATTTTATTTTTGGGATTTGGTACAATGTGAGAAAATATATTAAAGTGCTACAATGTTAGGAAGTTTGAGAACCACTGGGCTAGATCTTGAATATTCCCTCTGTATCAAATCTTGATATTTTAATCAGCTAATAAGTCTATAGGATAATACTCATATTTACAAATTTTCATGGACATTTTATTCACAGGCACAACTAAATGGAAACACGCAGATACATGTGATATTAAGTGAATATGGATATAATATGTTCAATTACAAATAGTTTATATTTCATTAGAAATACAGTCATTGAAAAACTGTTATTTCCTCAAGGCCAGAATTCATAGTTAAGACATTTAAAATAAATTAGGAAAGGTGATTTTCTCAGTCACCAACATTCTGATTTTGCAAAATGCAAACCTGAGCTTAGTTTATTAGCACTCATGTAAAATCCAGGTATGATAACGTAGATGTACCCCCTTAAAATGAACAATAGATGTAGAGAATCTGGAGCTTGATGGCCACCCAGGCCATTCAATTTATGAACTCTGAGTAGATTGGGAAACTCTATTTCAACAAATAAGTTGAAAATATTTGAGAAATAGCACAAAGTTAACTGATGGCCTACACAGGTATATGCAAATATGAGTAGAGATATATACATATATATAATCACACATACATAACATACAATCACTTCTATAATAGGATAAAAGAAATAGTGATTCATAATACATTTTAGGATAATGTGATTGAGTGCTGAAATATTAGAGATGCCTCAGAATTTTCTCTCATTCTTGTAATATTATTAAAATAAATTTTGTTTCTTCAAAATAGGTCCAATTGATTTTTAGTGTACAAAGACTTGCCTTTTAAACACAAAACAAAACAAATCAAACAACAAAAAAAACAAAGAATATATTGTATAATCAATATTAAGAACTAATTTAGTTGCACTAAAACTAATTTTAACAAAGAATTTTAGTATGTATGAAAAGAGAATTTTATTTATTTTCTAAGGTTTTTTAGTAACACTACAGGCCACACTATTTGCCTACAAATTCTTTCTGAAATATTTTACCTCCTAGTCACTTACTATCCATTCTTCAGAAAAACTTCAATATTTATACTTTCATAAAATATTTAAAAGGATACAAAAATAAATCCAAATAACATATATTTTGCAGTTCTCTTTTATACTCTATTTCACTGTGTTCAGTCATAAACAATATAAACAAGTAAAACATGAAGATGCAACATTTCCTTGTTTTCAAAACATTAACATTGATTTCAAAAGACAAATAAAGGAAAATGATTTTTAAGCTATGATATAACAATTACAAATAATAAGTTTACATTACTATAAAGCAATGAAAGTAAGGGCAGCTATGTTCATGCAATGTGATATACAATAATGCACTTAACAACATTATTTTTATGCACACAATATTTACTTACATTTGCAAAATTGACTGTATATTACTTAAAGAAAATATCAATATATTTTAAAAATGAGAAAACAGACAAGTATATAAACATATCCTGTAGCTATACAATATACTTTTGATGCATTAAAACTAAGGACAAAAAAAGAGTCTATAAATTATGTATATTTAGATGTTTGAATGTTCCCTATAATCCTCATTCATAAAGGGAAGTTTTGGTAAAACAGTAAACTATCCTTTGATGTTGGTTCTGTAGCCTGAGTGAACAAAATGTATAACAAGACATTAGAGAAGAGATGAAGGGATCTGGTATCTAACATAAAGAAGGCTAGAAATTATGCATTCAAAATTTATCTTAATCTAGAAGACAAAAGGCAAAAGCTTACTTAGAGTGCAGAATTTCATATAGGCACCTTCCTCCTACATGATGCACTATCAGAAAAGGACACCCCTCGAGTAGCAATGCATCCCTGCATGAGTGTGGCACATGATTGCAATATTATAGTCACAGCAGTGCCCTAGCATGTTGCATATCACCACACTCTCTACTAACTTCACTTTGAGGTACAAAACTCAGTAACTGACTCACATGGGTTCACATGAATAACTCATCTTCTAAAGTTTCAGACACCTTTGAATACATCCTTTAAACTGCAGCACACATGTACTTTGTAACTATTTAATCATTTTAGACCAAAGTAGTATACGCCATAAAATTTCCAGTCTTTGTTGAGAGAGCCTTTCTATCTGTCTTTATCTTGTTCATGTGCCCCTTATACCAGTCATATCTCATGAACATATTTAGCTATATCTATATTGAATAACTGTAGTTCTTAAATACAATTTTGGTCTTTTCTAATTTTTCTGTGAACCTCTTGAATGCTTTCCTGGAAATTATTTAAAAAATGCATACCTTCTGTCTCAGAGATTTACTGTTATGAATAGACACTCTTATAAAGGACAGCATTTAATTGGGGCTGCCTTACAGGTTCAGGGGTTCAGTCAATTATCATCAAGATGTGAGTATGGCAATGTCTAGGCAGGCATGGCACAGGAGGAACTAAGAGTTCAACTTCTTCTTCCAAATGCACAGAGGAGAAGGCTAGCTTCCAGGGAGATAGGATTAGAGTCTTAAAGTCCGTGCCCATAATGAGATACTTCCTCCAACAAGGCCATACTGACTCCAACAGGGACACACTTCTTTTTTTTTTTTTTAAGTGAATTTTCCATCTGACTTTATTTCCAAATACACTTTCTTAAAAAAAAAAAAAAGCAATACACTTTCTGTGGGAATGACAAATATCAGTATTAGGAAATCCAATTATACAAAAAATACTACATCTAGTCTGGGGTAGATATATTTATTTGTTGGTAACAAACATTATGTGGCACTAATTACACAGTAACTATAAGGTAACTAACATGAGACTACAGAGCTGTAACTCTGTCACAGCTGGGTGGACTTAGGCCTTTCTGGCTGGACACGTTTTCAAAAAACTGGATGCCTACCCCAGAGCTCTGCCAATGGAATCTGTTAAGAAGTAAAGCTCTGAAGTAGTGACTCACCAGAGTTCTTGCAGCTGACAGAAAATAGGCAGGACATGTTAGTTATAAAGTAGTTACAGCCCAATTCACAAAAGTTACCAACTGTTTCTTTTTCTAGAAAGAAGCAAGAAGTTAAGAAATTCTTTGACTGAGCGCCTGGTGTTGGGTGGAGTGCAGAGAGGGCTGTTGGAGCAGTGTCAGAGGACCCTGGCTGGTCAGACAGGCTGGACATTATTAATAATCACGGTTGGCTTCTAAATACTGGTATCAAGATGACTTCTGATTTGTAATCTTAGGTAAATTATAGATAAATGAAAAGGCCAGTAATCATACACTAAGATTAATAAACAGCACTTCAAATTAACCGTATGAGGCTGCGCTTCACAAGGCTTCACAAGATGAGGCACCCAGATTTTTTCTTCCCATGTCTAGCTTGCAGAGAAGCTCTCGTGGCCATCTCAAAAACCTCTCTCGTTCCATCTTTGGTCTTTGCTGTACACTCCATGTACACAAAAGCCCCAATCCTGTTTGCCATATCTCTGCCTTCTTCAGGTTTTACTGGCTCCTGCTTCATTTTGGCTAACTCCCGCCTTGTGTGCTCATCATTCCGAAGATCCTTCTTGTTCCCAACTAGGATGATGGGCACATTTGGACAGAAATGCTTAACTTAGGGACACACTTCATAATAATGGTACTCTCTGGACCAAGCATATGCAAACCATCACATTCTACTCCCTGGCCTCCATAAACTTATTCAAACACATGAATCTAAGGGGGGGGGGTCATATCTACTCATAGTATAAAAAATGTACAGTTAGTATAACTGACAAAGTCCCCATAGTCTATAGCAGTCTCAACAATGTTAAAAGTCCAAAGTTCAAAGTCTCTTCTGAGATTCATCCAATTATTTAATTGTAATCCTCAAAGCAAGATAAGAAACAAGCTGGGAAAACTTTAAACTCTGCCTCTCTGTCTCTGATGTCAAAGCAGTCTTCAGATTTACAACCCCTTTTTTCTTTTCTTTTTCTTTTTTTTCTTTAATTTCTTTTCTTCTTTTATTGGTTATTTTATTTATTTACATTTCAAATATTGTCCCCTTTCTTAGTTTCCCCTCTAAACCCCCCCATCTCTTCCCCCCTGCAGCCTCCTACCTTCATGAGGGTGTTCCTCCTCCAATCTACATACTCCTGCATCACTGCCCTAGCATCCCTCTATGTTGGGGCACCGAACCTTCACAGGTCCAAGGGCATCCATTCCCATTGATGCCAGATAAGACAATCCTATGCAGCTTGAGCCATGGGTCCCTCCATGTGTACTTGTTGGTTGATGGCTTAGTCTTGGGGGGCTCTGAGGGTTCCAGTTAGTTGATATTGTTTTTCTCCCTATGGGGTTGCAATAACCTTCAGTTCCTTCAGTCCTTCTCTTAGCTCTTGTACTGGGGTCCCCATGCCCAATCCAATGGTTGCCTGCAAACACCCTCATCTGTACTACTCAGGCGCTGGCAGAGACCCTCAGTGGACAGCTATACCAGCCTCCTTTCAGAAGCGCTTCTTGGCAACAGAAATAATGTCAGTGTTTGGTGTCTGAAAATGGAATGGATCCCTACTTGGGGCAGTCTTTGAATGGCCTTTCCTTCAGTCTCTGCTCCACTCTTTGTCCCTGCATTTCCTTTAGGTAGGAACAATTTTGGGTTAAAATATCTGAGATGGGTGGGTGGCCCCATTCCTCAACTGGAGGCTATGCCTATTCACTGGATATGGTCTCTACAGGTTCTATCTCCACTTTATTGCATATCTGAAATACAATTCCTTTTTCATCTTTTTTGACTGCAAGAAACTTCTTTCTCCTGGGCTGGTCCCACTCACTCTTACTAGCTTTCCTCAGCATATATCACGTGGCTCTAGCATCTCAAACATCTTTGGGTCTCCAGGTTCTTGGTGCAATGTCTTGGATTTATATATGATCTTCTGTGCTCAACCAAATGCCTTGAATCTCTTCTCCATCTCTGCCCTCTGTAGCACTCTTGGCTCTGGTTGACTCCACTCCACTCCTCGTGCTATTCTTGGTGGTCATCACATGTTACTGGCATCTCCAGTTCTATGTGGTCTTCTGCTGCAACTAGGCTTCACCAGTAGACTCTCATAGCCTTTCTTGATGGTTCCAAACCTTAATGTCTTTGCTTGACCCCTTCAATCCTGGGCTGACAATTCCAACTGAGGGTACACCTTTACCAGTGGTCTTCCTTGGACTCTCACAGTGCAAAGCCTCAGCAGGCCTTTCAATAAAAATTTGTTTCTGAACTCAATGTTCATATAAAAGTGATTAAAAGCCTTAATGTAGCCATAGAATGGCTTATGATACAGAGTATTAGAAAGAAAAATGTAATGGCTTTATTTTCAGTGCACATAATGTCGAAGCATATACAAAGTTCTGAAAGACTTTGATCATTTAACAAAAATGTTTATTTGCATTTCAATGTTTTATGTATGTGCTAACTTTCATACTAATGGTTGCTATCACATTTCTTTTTAATTTGGCAAATATTCAGCAAAACAGGGCAATTCAATAATAATTCTTTCTTTTGAAGTTTCAACTTTTTAAAATATTTTAAAAGGTTTTGGTGATTTATTTTCATTTTTTATGTTCATTTTTGTTTTGTTGCATGTATGTCTTTATGAGGATGTCAGAACCCCTGGAACTGGTCTTATAGACAATTGTAAACTGCCATGTGAGTGTTGGGAATTGAATCGGTGATCTTAACTACTGAGCAACTGCCCCAGCCATCGAGCCTCCACTTTAAAGATTTTAAATATTATTTGATATTTTAGCAGTATTTTAAAATGATAATTGAAGATGTTGGCATATGTCAATTCATAGTTCTTAACAATGTTAGCCAAACTTTCCCTGTCATACTTATCTGTGAAATACTCTTGTTAAAATCATCTCAGAGTAGAGTGCAGGATGGAAATTAACAACATCTACCTCCCTCCTCATGAGGAACCAAAAGACAAGCTAAGGTACAATTTCAGCAACATTTACTTTGGAAATCAATAAGTTTAATTCTAGAGCATTGGTTGTGGGACTGCAGACCCATTTTGATGACAATAATCACCTTGTCTTTGGCAACTCAGTGCTGATATCTGTTCTCTCCTACTTCTGGGGCCCATCTAAACTCATTACATTGAACTCATCCAACTGAGCGACAATATCTCCAATATGATGTTCTGGCATTAATGAAACACTGACAACAAAGCTCTTCAAATGTGCTGTTGCTTCTCTTACTATTTATGTCTTATAGTATTACTGAAAGGCATGTCTTCTTGACCTTTTCATTATGGGAGATTAGATTTTGCACACTGTACCCACTCTAGCTTTTCAATTTTTCTAAGCTTTAAAATCCTTCCATAAACACTAAGCCAAGGGATATCAGGTATCACTAGCTTCTTTCAATAGGCAATCTTTTGACAAATACTCACTCAAATGTTTTAAAACTTTACAGTCTTCCATATTAATTTAGAATCTCCTCTCAGTTACCCCATATAAATAAACTCAGCCGAAATCCAGTATTATGTTCCTATCACCAATATCTCACCATGTAAAAGCTGTTTCCACATATATTCTCAAGACTTCTGCATGAATGGATTAGCAAGCTACCTGAGCTCTTCAGTAGTATAATGTACTTCCTCATGTACTATACTTTCTTCTTCCCCTAAGAGAAGTTATAAGTCTAGAAGCGGCATTGGAAAATCCTGGCAGACATAGCATTATCTTTCCTGCTATCCTTTCCAGGAAAAGTCACTGCTGGTATAGCAGATAACAAAAGAATCATTTCTTCAAATGAACATTTAAAAGGCAATATTTCAATAGGTGGGAAGCAGGTATATTGTCTACCCATGATGGAAAGACTACTTTCTCAACTGAGATAAACCATTAAGAATTTGAGATTTTGGGGCTGGAGAGATGACTCAGTGGTTAAGAGGTTAAGGGAATTGAACTCAGGACCTCTGCCAGAGGTCCTGAGTTCAATTCCCAGCAACCACATGGTGGCTCACAACCATCTGTAATGTGATTTGATACACTCTTCTAGTATGTGTCTGAAGACACCTGCAATGTACTCATATAAATAAAATAAATAAATAAACAAATCTTTAAAAAAAATTGAGATTTCAAAAATATCAGATTCAAGACAGTTTTCCTCCACATCTCCATCCCAATTGCAAGATCTGACTCTTTACCAATTAATGTCCCTACTATAAACATCAACATCATCTATGACTGGAATTTTAATGTTTTGTAATTCACTTGATTTTATAATGAGGGCTTTGGTATGGTTTTCTCCAACTTGAGCTTTGTGGCTGCTTGAGAGAAGATTCTATTCTATTGCACACTTAAGAGAACTTAAGACTCTTTCTATGCACTAGGAGCCAGTCAGTTTTGTCACAGAGATCACTGTTGTCCTTCCCTGTCTTCTCAGATTATAGAAGTTGTTTAATATTTTCACAGAGTGCATTCATTTCCTTTGTCTTTTTTTCCCCAGAGATGTTAGGAGCAACTATCATTTTTTTGCTCTCTTTCTATTTTTACATTTCGTTTTACAATTATTCATTGTCTTTCATAACTAGTGAATCAGGATAATAAAATACATTTGTCCCCTTGTATTTGTAAAATAGTTCACATCATGAGTTTTCAAAGTTCTCCAACCTAATTTAGATGTTTCAGTAATTGTAGAGAATCAATATCACTACATTTTGGCATATTGTAAAATCCATCTCATATACTTAAAAATTCCTTTAGATTTGTTGTTTTAGAACTACTTCTGGAACCAAAATATTTATCAATCTTGTTTCTGGGGAAGAGGAAAAATATCAAATATATATTCTATATAAAATTTTTTAGACTAGCTTGTTGTTTGCGGCCCAGCTAGTCTAACAATCACTGTTTACCAACAGATGGTCTAAAAATCTAATAGTTATTTAGCCACAAAAAATGGATATCTTATATAGTCTGCATTATACATCAAAATCTCAAGAGAAGTAGACTCTAATGCCAGTGAAGTTATGGATGTGATATCAAAGTAAGATCAAGCTGGAAAAGAGTGCAAGCTTCTTTCTTTTTTTTAAAATTTTTTTATTGGATGTTTTATTTACATTTCATATGTTGTCCCCTTACCCCATCCCTCACCCACCCAGGAACCCCCTATCCCCTCACCCCTCCTCCTTCTCTGTGGATGTAACCTCTACCTACCCTCCCACTCCCACCTCCCCCCCCTCAAAATTCCCACCCACTGGGGCATCCAGCCTTCATGAGACCAAAGATCTCTTCTCCCACCTATGCCCGACAGGGCCATCCTCCCTTACATATACAGCTGGAGCCATGGATACCTCCCTAAGTGCTCCGAGGCTGGTGGTTTAGACCCTGGGAGCTCTGGTTGGTTACTATTGTTGCTCTCCTCATGGAGCCCCAAACTGTTTCAGCTCCTACAGTCTTCACTCTAACTCCTCCATTGGGGACCACATGATAAGTTCAATGGTTAGCTGTGAGCATATGCCTCTGTATATGTAAGACTCTTGCAGACCTCTAAGGAGACAGCTATATCAGGCTCTTGTCAGCATGCACTTCTTGACTTCCACATCAGCATCTACCTTTGTTGACTGCACATGGGATGGATCCCCAGGTGAGATTGTCTCCAGACGGCCCCTCCTTCAGTTTCTGTCCCTCACTTTGTCTCCATATTTGCTCCCTTGAGTATTTTGTTACTCCTTCTAAGATGGACCGAAGCACCCCCACTTAGTCTCCCTTCTTCATGAGCTTCATGTGGCCTCTGAGTTGCATCTTGGGCATTTCAAGGTTCTGGGCTAATATCCAATAATCAGTGAGTGAATACCATGTGTGTTCTTTTGTGATTGGCTTACCTCACTCAGGATGATAATTTCTAGTTCCGTCCATTTACCTAGGAACCACTCGAATTCATTGTTTTTAATAGCTGAGTAATACACCATTGTGTAAATATACCACATTTTTTTAATCCATTCCTCAGTTGAAGGACATCTGGGTTCTTTCCAGCTCCTGGTTATTATAAATAAGGCTGCTATGAACATAGTTGAGCATATGTCCTTGTTATATGTTCAAGCATCTTCTGGATATATGCCTAGGAGGGGTATAGCTGGATCCTCAGGTAATGCTATGTCCAATTTTCTGAGGAACCGCCACACTGATTTCCAAAGTGGTTGCACCATCTTGCAGTCCCACCAACAATGGAGGAGTGTTCCTCTTTCTCCACACCCTAGCCAGCATCTACTATCACCTGAGTTTTTAATCTTAGCCATTCTGACTGGTGTGAGATGGAATCTCAGGGTTGTTTTGATTTGCATTTCGCTGACAACTAAGGATGCTGAACATTTCTTTAGGTGCTTCTCGGCCATTCCAGTTTCTTCGGTTGAAAATTCTTTGTTAAGCTCTATACCCCATTTTTTAATAGGGTAATTTGGTTGTCTGGAGTCTAATTTCTTGAGTTCTTTGTATATATTGGATATAAGCCCTCTATCAGATGAAGGATTGGTAAAGATCTTTTCCCAATTTGTTGGTTGTCGTTTTGTCCTATTGACAGTGTCCTTTGCCTTACAGAATCATTGCAATTTTAAGAAGTCAAAATTTTTCAATTCTTGATCTTAGAGCATATGCCATTGGTGTTCTGTTCAGGAGCTTTTCCTGTGTGCCCAAGTATTCGAGGCTCTTCCCCACCTTCTCTTCTATTAGTTTCAGTGTATCTGGTTTTATGTGGAGGTCCTTTATCTACTTAGACTTGAGCTTTGTACAAGGGGATAAGAATGGATCAATTTGTATTCTTCTACATGTTGTCCTACAGTTGAACCAGCACCATTTGTTGAAAATGCTGTCCTTTTTCCACTGGACAGTTTTAGCTCATTTGTCAAAGATCAAGTGACCATAGGACTGTGGGTTCATTTCTGGGTCTTCAATTCTATTCCATTGATCTTCCTGCCTGTCTCTGTACCAATACCAGGTAGTTTTCATCACTATTACTCTGTAGTACAGCTTGAGGTCAAGGATGGTGATTCCTCCCGAAGTTCTTTTATTGTTGAGTTTAGTTTTCGCTGTCCTGGGTTTTTTGTTATTCCATATGAATTTGATAATTTCCTTTTCTAACTTTGTGAAGAATTGAGTTGGGATATTAATGGGGATTGCATTGAATCTGTAGATTGCTTTTGGCAAGATGGCCCTTTTTATGGTATTAATCCTGCCAATCCATGAACATGGGAGAACTTTCCATCTTCTCAGATCTTTCTCGATTTCTTTCTTCAGAACTCGAAGTTCTTGTCATACAGGTCTTTCACTTGCTTGGTTAGATTCACACCAAGGTATTTTATATTATTTGCAACTATTGTGAGGAGTGTCATTTCCCTAATTTCTTTTTCAGTCTGTTTATCTTTCATGTAGAGGAAGGCTACTGATTTGTTTGAGTTGATTTTATAACCAGCCACATTGCTGAAGTTGTTTATCAGGTTTAGGAGTTCTCTGGTGGAAGTTTGGTGGTCACATAAATATATTATCATTTCATCTCCAAATAGCGATATTTTGACTTCTTCCTTTCCTATTTGTATCCCTTTGACTTCTTTTTGTTGTCTAATTGCTCTGGCTAGGACTTCCAGTATTATATTGAATAGGTAGGGGGAGAATTGGCAGCCTTGTCTAGTCCCTGATCTTAGTAGGATTGCTTCAAGTTTCTCTCCATTTAGCTTGATGTTGGCTACTGGTTTGCTGTAAATTGCTTTTACTATGTTTAGGTAGGGGCCTTGAATTCCTGATCTTTCCAAGACTTTTATCATGAAGGGATGTTGAATTTTGTCAAATGCTTTCTCAGCATCTAGTCAGATGATCATGTGGTTTTTTTTCTTTGAGTTTTTTTATATAGTGGATTACATTGATGGATTTCCGAATATTGAACCATCCCTGCATTCCTGGGATAAAATCTACGTGATCATGATGGATGATTGTTTTGATGTGTTCTTGGATTCGGTTTGCTAGAATTTTATTGAGTATTTTTGCATTGATGTTCATAAGGGGGATTGGCTGAAGTTCTCTTTCTTTGTTGGATCCTTGTGGGGTTTGGGTATGAGTGTAATTATAGCTTCATAGAACGAATTGGGTAGTGTCCCTTCTGTTTCTATTTTGTGGAATAGTTTGAAGAGAATTGGTATTAGGTCTTCCTTGAAGGTCTGATAGAATTCAGCACTAAATCCATCTGGTCCTGGGCTTTTTTTAGTGCGGAGACTTTTAATGACTGTTGCTATTTCCTTAGGGGTTATGGGACTCTTTTGATGGTTTATCTGCTCCTGGTTTAACTTCGGTACCTGGTATCTGTCTAGGAAATTGTCCATTTCATCCAGGTTTTCCAGTTTTGTTGAGTATAGGCCTTTGTAGTAGGATCTGATGATTTTTTGAATTTCTTCAGTTTCTGTTGTTATGCCTCCCTTTTCAGTTCTGATTTTATTAATTTGGATACTGTCTCTGTGCCCTCTGGATAACCTGGCTAACGGTTTATCTTTCTTGTTGATTTTCTCAAAGAACCAGCTCCTGGTTTTATTGATATTTTGTATTGTTCTTTCTGTTTCTATTTGGTTGATTTCAGCCCTGAGTTTGATTATTTCCTGCCTTCTACTCCTCCTCGGTGTATTTGCTTCTTTTTATTCTAGAGCTTTTAGTTGTGCAGTCAAGTTGTTAGTGTGTGCTCTTTCCAGTTTCTTTTTGTAGGCACTTAGAGCTATGAGTTTTCCTCTTATCACTGCCTTCATGGAGTCCCACAAGTTTTGGTATGATGTGTCCTCATTTTCATTGAATTCTAAAAAGTCTTTCATTTCTTTCTTTATTTCTTACTTGACCAAGTCATCATTGAGTAGAGAGTTGTTCAGTTTCCATGTGCATGTGAATTTTCCATTGGTTTTGTCATTATTAAAGACCAGCCTTAGTCCGTGATGATCTGATAGGATGCAAGGGATTATTTCAAACTATTTGTAACTGTAGAGGCCTGTTTTGTGACCAATTATATGGTCTGTTTTGGAGAAGGTACCATGAGGTGCGGAGAAAAAGGTATATTCTTTTGTTTTAGGATGAAATATTCTATAGATATCTGTTAAGTACATTTGTTTCATAACTTCTGTTAATGTCAAAGTGTCTCGGTTTAATTTCTGTTTCCATGATCTGTCCATTGCTGAGAGTGGGGTGTTGAAATCCCCCACTATTATTATGTGAGGTGTAATGTGTGTTTTGAGCTTTAGTAAAGTTTATTTTATGTATGTAGGTGCCCTTGCATTTGGAGCATAGATGTTCAGAATTGAGAATTCACCTTGGTAGCTTTTTCCTTTGAGGAGTATGAGGTGTCCTTCCTTATCTTTTTTGATTAATTTTGGATGAAAGTCGGTTTTATTTGATATTAGAATGGATACTCCAGCTTGTTTCTTGGGACCATTGGCTTGGAAAATTGTTTTCCACCATTTTATTCTGAGGTAGTGTCTGTCTTTGTCACTGAGGTGTGTTTCCTGTATGCAGCAAAATTCTGGGTCTTGTTTGTGTATCCAGTCTGATAGTCTGCGTCTTTTTATTGAGGAATTGAGACCATTGATGTTAAGAGATATTAAGGATAAATGATTGTGGCTTCCTGTTATTTTTGTTATTAGAGGTAGAATTATGTTTGTATAGTTATCTTCTTTTGGGGTTGTTGGAAGATTACTTCCTTGCTTTTTCTAGGTTGTAGTTTCCCTCCTTGTGTTGCCATTTTCCATCAATTATCCTTTGAAGTGCTGGGTTTGTGAGAAGATACTGTGAAAATTTGGTTTTGTCATGGAATATCTTGGTTTCACCATCTATAGTTATTGAGAGTTTTGTTGGGTATAGTAATCTGGGCTGGCAGTTGTGTTCTCTTAGGGTCTGTATGATGTCAGTCCAGGCTCTTCTGGCTTTTATAGTCTCTGGTGAGAAGTCTGGTGTAATTCTTATACGTCTGCCTTTATATGTTACTTGTCATTTTTCCCTTACTGCTTTTAGTATTTTTCTTTGTTTTGTGCATCTGATGTTTTGATTATTATGTGACGGGAGGTATTTCTTTTCTGGTCTATTCTATTTGGTGTTCTGTAGGCTTCTTGTATGTTTATGGGCATCTTGTTCTTTAGGTTAGGGAAGTTTTCCTCAATAATTTTGTTGAAGATATTTACTGGCCCTTTAAGTTGGGAATCTTCATTCTCATCTATACCTATTATCCTTAGGTTTGATCTTCTCATTGCGTCCTGGATTTCCTGGATGTTTTGAGTTAGTAACTTTTTGTATTTTGCATTTTCTTTCACAACTGTGTCAATATTTTCCACCGTATCTTCTGCATTTGAGATTCTCTCTTCTATCTCTTGTATTCGGTTGGTGATGCTTGCGTCTATGACTCCTGATCTCTTTCTTAGGTTTTCTATCTCCATGATTGTCTCCCTTTGAGCTTTCTCTATTGTTTATATTTTCATTTTCAGATTCTGAATGTTTTTGTTTAATTCCTTCTTTGTGTTTTCTTGCATTTCCTTAAGGGATTTCTGTGATTCCTCTTTAAGGGCTTCTACCTGTTTACTTGTACTCTCTTGTATTTCTTTAAGGGAGTTACTTAATTCCTTTTTATAATCCTCTATGATCATCATGAGAAGTGATTTTAATTCTGAATCCTGCTTTTCAGGTGTCATGGGATGTCCAGGGCTTGTTATATTGGGAGAACTGGGTACTGATGATGCCAAAAAACTTTGGTTTCTGTTGCTTATGTTCTTGAGCTTGCCTTTTGCCATTTGTTTAACTCTAGTGTTACCTGCCCTCACTGTGTAAGACTGGAGTCTTTATTTCCAGTTATCTTGCTTATTGCAGAGCTCCTCAGAGTCTAGATGTCTCTGTGGTCTTATGCTCCTAATCTCCTGGGTAGAAGAACTCCTGGGACTCAGGCCACCTCTTGGATCTGGAAATCCTTTTGCTCTGAGTGTACTGGCTCCTAGGCTGCTCTGAGTACAGTGGCTCCTCGATGACTCAGGATTCAGTATCTCCACAGGACAGGAGCAGACTTACTCTGTGTCTGCCCCAGCCCAAAGGACCAGGCAGGGGTGGAAGAGAAGTGGAAATCCGGGGGGCGGGGTTTGGGTAGCTGTTGTGTCCTGAATGTCCCTGGCTCCCAGATGTATCTTTGGGGCTTAGGGAGTGAGATGGAGTTTTTACCGGCTGCTCTGAGTGCAGTGGCTCTTCTAGGATGACTCGGGATTCAGTATCTCCACAGGACAGGAGCAGACAGACTCTGTGTCTGCCCCAGCCCAAAGCACAAGTTTCTTTTTAAAGGAGTCCTTCATGTGGGCTGCCAGAAATAGGTATTGAACAGATTAAAGGTACATCTTTCCATCTCAAACAGCTAGGTTAAAAGTGGATCTCCCTCATTTTGTATTATTTAATTAGGCAAACAATCCCTCTTATGTTAACTTTGACAAATAAGTTTTAGTTAATTCCAGATGTAGACAAATTGACAACCAAATATAACCATTAGTTTCATCAGCACTCATATTCTCTAATGAAAAACTGAATGTCTAAGAGAGAGGAAATCATCACTTTCTTTCATTAATTAATTTAATCTGTGTTTGGCAATTTTACACATGTATATAAGGAATCATGATTTGCTCATGTTCTGTAATTGTTAGTTTTATATTAACCTAACACAAGCAACAGATATGGAGAAGGGAATATCACAACTGAGAAAATGTTTTTATAAGATTGTCTTCATTAGCAAGTAAGTAGGGTGTTTTCTTGATAATGGTTAATATAGAGAGACCAAACCCACAGGATTCAGAGCCACTGATGAGCAGGTAGTCCTTAGTTATATTAAGAAGTCAGGCTAAGCAGTCCATGAGCAGTGAGCAAGCCAAAAACTGCGCTCCTCCAATGCCTTTGATTCAGTTCCTGCTTCAAAACTCCTGTCTTGAATTCTTCCTGTACTCCACAGGATGATGAACTATGTTTTAGTTAGGGTTGTACTGCTATGAATAGACACCATGACCAAGGCAACTCTACAAGTACGACATCTAATTGGGGGTGGCTTATAGGTTCAGAAGTTCAGTCCAGTATGATCAAGATGGGAGCATGGTAGGTCCAGGCAGGATGATGCAGAGATTAGCGATCTGCATCTTCATCTGCAGACTTGTAAGAAAGATTGATTTCCAACCAGCTAGGACTAGGGTATTAAAGCCCATATCCAGAGTGACACACTTAGTCCAACAAGGTCATATAGTGCCATACCCTGGCCCAAGGATAAAGAAAATATCACAGACCACTAGCAAATAGACAAAACAAAAGCAAACAAAGAAACAAGAGAAACAAAACAATAAGAACATACCTTTTCTTCCCAAGTGTATTTTATTTATTTATTATTACTGATCATTTTATTCTTTTACATTTCAAATGATATCTCCCTTCCTGATTACTCCTCCACAAATGCCCCATCCTATCATCCCTCTCTTCCCTCCTCTTTGCATCTATGAATGTGTTCCTACACTCACTCACCCACTCCTGCCTCACTACTCTAGCATAAACCTAATCTGGGTCATCAAACCACCATAGGATCAAGGGCTTCTCCTGCCATTGAAGTCAGATAAGGCCATCCTCTGCTACATATATTTCTGGAGCCATGGCTTTCTCCATGTATACACTTTGGTTGGTGGTTTAGCTTCTGGAAGCTCTGGGTAGTCTAGTTAGTTGATATCGTTCTTCATATGGGGTTGCCATCTCCTTCAGCTCATTTAGTCCTTCCCATAGCTCTTCCATTGTTGTCCCAGGGCTCAGTCCAATGGTTGGCTGTGAGTATCTGAATCTGTATTGGTCAAGTGATAGTAAAACTTCTCAGGGGAACAGCCATACCAGACTATTGTCAGCAAGCATTCTTGCAATCAGCAATAGGGTTAGGGTTTGGTGTCTGTAGATTGGAAAAATCCCCAGGTAGGGTGGTCTTAGGATGGCCTTTCCTTCAGTCTGTGTCCAATTTCTTTGTCCTTCTCTTTCTTTTGGACAGGAAAATTTCTGGGTTAAAATGTTTGTGCTGAATGAGTGGCTCCATCCCTCAACTGAGGACCTTGCTTAGCTATTGAAGGTGGTCTCTACAGGTTCTATCTCCACTTTGTTGGTTGTTTCATCTAAACTCATTCTTATTGGGTCCTGGAGCCTCTCACTTCCCTGGGTTCTGGAATACTCTAGTGGCTAACTCCAGTTCTAGATCTCCCACTGCTAGATGTTTCTATTCAATCTCCTGATCCTCTGTACTTCTCCCTGTTCCTTCCAATACCTGATCCTGCCTGCATTTTTCCCTTCCCTCTCCTTTCTCCCTCCCAGGTCCTTCCCTCCCTCTACCTACTGTTATTATGTCCTTTTATGTAGGATTGAAGCATTTTCTAGTTACATCCATTTGCCTATGAATTACAAGAAGTCATTGTTTTTAATAGGTGAGTAGTATTCCATTGTGTAAATGGTCCACATTTTCTGTATCTATTCTTCTGTTGAGGGGCACGGGTTGTTTCTAGCATTTGGCTATAAATAAGGCTGCTATAAACACAGTGGAGCGTGTGTCCTTGTTATATGTTTGAGCATCTTTTGTGTATATGCTCAGTAGTGATATAGCTGCCTCTTCATGTAGAACTATTAATTGTGTTTCTGTTTGGCCTTAGAAATAGAAATACTCACTAGTGACTATTACAGAAGCTAGGACAGTGCTTTTCCAGAGTACACTATGAGTCATGTCAGGAATATGGAGAAGAACCAAGGAGATCTTACCTCATTCACAAATATGAGACATTGTTTACATGTCTATAGTATGGAATTTCACAGCCCTTCTCCCTAGACTCCAGCATTTGCCTCCAGTATTCTGAAATGTTCCTTGAACATGACAAAGTACAATATCATGACTTATATAGAGCTGAGCCTTCATCTGTCATTAATTGTCATCTTCTTGTTCAGCCATGAATCAGAAGTCGCCATTACTCACAGTAAATAGAAACTTCATCATTAAAATCTTGAGACTAGCACTTATCTAAAAATATAAATGTAATTAACTAAAAGGCAGTTTGACACACACATATTCACACAAACATACACACACACACACACACACACACACACACACATGCATCAGTAATAATTTCTTTGAAAGGCCTTTTGTTCTAGCCATGTGGTACAGTATTTCTAACTCCAGCCTTTCTAGAAGTGTTAAAAAGAAAGAGAACACAAATATCTTCTATTATCTAGATATTAGTTCCATAATAAAGAAATTCATGCTACAAAAATGAGTCTAGGCTACATTTGAAATATTTACAACAGAGAAGCTCCAGAAATATGTACATATAAGATATATCCCCATCTAATCATTATTTTAAGATATATTGACTAAACATAGCTTACATTAACTCATTTCTATTAACAATAATTATTTTGTCATGAAGCATATTTATAAAATAGTAGCTATTCATCATAAGAGATATAGAAATAAAATATGTGACAATAACTAGAAACTGGGTTGAAAGCTGTAAGTATATTGCAATAATGTGCTACCTTTCGAGAATTATACCTTTTTACTTGAAAGCAGTTTGCCATTTGTTTAAATTTATATTTAGGATGCAGAATAATCACTAAGAAAATTACTCCAAAATATAGCAAGGAAATAAACATTGTAATTAAGGTGGAACATTACAAGGATTTCATTAAAAGGAAGACTTCAGAGAAAAACATTAACAGGGCAAACTAATAAAATATGGTTGCTACATAGCAATAGAATTGCCAACAAATCAAATCATGTAAATAACTATAAGTAATTATTTTAAAAAGAGACCAAAACAAGAATACAAGATAGACAAAGAACAAGACATAACAGAGAAAATGTGTGAATTCAAGAAAGTACTCTTATTTAAAAATTAATAATTAATGATTTATTATCAATACTATCATTACTGATTGCTAATTTAATATCAGACCAGAAAAATTTCAGTACTTTTGATATGCAGTATTCTCTAAAGTATACAGATATTCAGTATTTCCAATTTTCCACGAGGTTAATATTACACTTTTTTTAAAAAAGAAAATTTAACCCATGTACTCTGAGATACATAATTGAATCTCATTTGTTTCTTATGCGCTGACAGAGTACTCAGAAATGTTAAATAGTTTTCCAATGGTTTAGAAATAGAGAGTATCCAGTGATTTCAAATGTACTAAGTGTATACAAGTTGCCACAAAATCTTTCAGTATATTTCAGCTTTCAATCTCTTTTTATTTTGTAAAAATAATTATAATTGGATATATGGTATAAGCTACTCAAAGATTCCCACATAACAATGGTATGTCTCTTTGAATTTCTAAATCCTTTTGACTCCACAGTGCAGTTCTGCAATTGAGACTACACATATTCTTTATTGTGTCTATGTGCAACATTACCCGTAAAATTTGGTATTTATTTACAACACAATATATGTTATAGCAAGTGGTGAATATTGTTCAATATATTTTTAAATTTCAATGATACTGATGCTGGCTTCATTACATTATATTTGAGATGAATAAGGACTGGTTATTCTTAAATGTATGGACATGGCTTATTAACAGAAATGTCTAGATTAGAGTTTGTGCTAGCAGGAAATTATAACTTTAAGAGGATAATTTATAATTTATATCTGACATGGCATACTCATAAATTTACATTTGCTTTGCATTTGTATCCTGACTTCTCCACAAAGAATTTCATAAAAGCAGAAACAGACACCTACATTAAGATAATTTGAAATTATGAAGTACTTTTTTATTAATTATTTTATTTACATGACATCCATTTCACAACTTCTCCTCTCTCCATGTCCCTCCCTTTCACCTCAGAAAAATGAAAGCCTCTCCTGCATATCAACCAGCATTGGCATAACAAGTTGAAATAGGACTAGATGCATCTTCTCCTATTGAGGCTAGACAAGGCAGACCAGCTAGAGTAAAGGGATTTAAAGACAGTCAAAAGAGTCAGAGAGAGCCTCTGTTTCTGCTGTTAGGAGTCCCCTTTAAAGACCAAGTTGCATGACTGTTACTTAGGTGCAGAGGGCCTAGGTTCATCCCATACATGCTCTCTGATTGCTGGTTCAGTCTCTGGGCCCCTAAAGGCCCAGGTTAGTTGACTGCATTGTGGGTTTTGTGGTTTCCTTGACCTCTCTGACTCCTTCAATCTTCCCTTCTACTCTTCCACAGGTTTTGTCAAGATCCACTTAATGTTTGGCTGTGAATCTCTGCATCTGTTTCCATCAGTTGCTGAGTGAAGTCCCTCAAATGATAGTTACTGTAACCAAGTATAGCAGAAATATTATTAATAGTGTCAGCCTTGGTTTCTCTATCGTGGTTCAAGTCTCAAGCTGGACCAATCATTGGTTGGACATTTCCTCATTTTCTGTTCCATCTTTGCCACTGCACACATTATTGGCCAGATAATTTGTAGGTCTAAGATTTTGTGGCTGGGTTAAAATCTCAAAGACCTCCAATGGAAGTCTTGCCTGATTATAGAAGATAGCTGATTTCAGTCTTAGCTCCAGTTACTCTCATAGATTTCTGGGAGTTTCCAATGTTCTAGATTTGTACCTCATCCCAGAGATGGCCCTTCCCCCACCAAATCCAGTTCTCTCTCCAAGTACTGTCTTTCTTCATCTTACCCCAACTTGATCCTTCCTGTTGCCTCCCCCACCCTGTCTCCCTCCTCATCTATCCCTGACATAGATGCATGTTCTTTCTAGTTCCCATTCTCTGTGAGATTAACTCATCATCTCTTGGTCTCTTCTTGTATTTATCTTCTTTGTTTCTGTTGATCGTAGCATAGTTATTCTGTACTTTATTGCTGATCTCCACTTATAAGTGAGTATGTATCATGTTTGTCTTTCTGATTGGTTAGCTCACTAGGAATCATCTCCTCTATTTGTAAGAAATTTTTATGTATTTGAAATTTGTATGAAAATTTCATGTTGTCATTGTTTTAAATAGCTGACTTATCCATTGTGTAAATGAATTATGTTTTATCTACCTATACTTTGGTTGAAGGACTTCAAAACTGATTTGCAAAGTGGTTGCATAAATTTGCACTTTACCATCAATGGAGGAGTGTTCACATTGCTTCATATCCATCTTAGTTAGGATTTTACTGCTGTGAAGAGACACTATGACCATGGCAACTCTTGTAAGAACAACATTTAATTGGAGCAGACTTACAAGTTCATTATTCTCAAGACAGGAACATGGCAACATCCAGGCAGGCATGGTACAAAAAGAACTGAGAGTTCTACATCTTCATCTGAAGGCTGCTAGGGGAAGACTCTCTTCTAGGAAGCTAGGATGAGGGTCTTAAAGCCCACACCCACAGTGACACACCTATTCCAACAAGGCCATACCTTCAAATAATATCCCTTCCTTGGCCAACCATATAGAGACTATCACAACTTCCTTGCCAGCTTGTGCTGTTTTTCATCTCCAATGGTGTAAAATGGACTCTCAGAGTCAATTTGCATTTCCCTGGTGACTTAGGATCTTGAACATTTTTTTAAGTGCTTTTGTGGCCATTTGAGATTCCTTCGTTAAGAATTCTCTGTTTAGATCTGTACTCAATTTTTAATTGGTTTATTTGGCTGATTGATATCTCATTTCTTGAGTTCTTTATACATTTTGGATATCAGTCCTCTGTTGAATGTAAGTTTGTCAAAGATATTTTCCCATTCTATAAGCATATAAGGACATGGAGAGAAGATGGCCATTGACCAAATAGAAAGAGAACTTCATAATAGCAGAGTGAATTCCAGACAGTACTTTCTTTACTGCCCAAGAAGATGACTGCATTCAATCATCTATGCTTCTTAAAAGCAATGATAGCAGAGCAAGATTGTCATGGATCCTGGAGAAAGACTGGATCTCTAGATGACATGGAGCAAGCCACTTGGTAATACAGTGTTGTCAGTATGATCAATATACTCTGATATTTATATTAAATTTAATATAAATATACTGAAGAAAAATGTATTAATTTAAATTAAATTACATTCAAATATAACACTGTAGTATATTTTAAGTCTTTCAATTAGATTATACATTAAACTGTTTCTTTCAGTACAGTTATCCCAATGTGTTTTGTCATAAAAATGTCACAATAGTACATTTTCATCATAAATTAATAAATATTTCCTTTGGTAATGCATACTTTTTGAAAGAGCACATAAAATATACAGCAAGGAGCAATCTTGTTGAAAGTATATTTTACTGATTTTCTTTTTTATAACATTTTTTACAAGTAACATTTTTGTAACAGTAGGAAATTTTCAAAGTCTAAACATAAATTCTGTGTGTCATTTAGTAGATAACTTTGAATTCATATCTAATGCAATTAACATATGGTCTGTCCTGTTTGTATTCTTTAGAATAAAAAAATGTGTTTATCTTAAAATATATATGAAAAATATAACTAACTTTCAACACATTATTTTTAACATCATCCTAGTCATCCCAAGTGTAATCATAAGTTTCATATAGATATATATTTAATTTAGCTAATGGTTTTAATACTGAAGAAATGTATACTATTGTGGAAAAGTAGCATACTGCACAGTACTTGTTCATGCATACATATCAAACTAAATATACAACTTATCTTTATTTGAGTATTCAATTATGTTTTACTTATTTATTGAGAACTGGTATTATGGTGAGGGTTTAACTTAAGATAATCCTGCTTTAATCTCAGTAGCAATAGCAACACTGTTGTGATCTTCCACTTATTAAATATAGCATTTTATCTTCATTAAAAACTACATAAGCAGTATGAACAAAGTAAATATCAATGAAAAAGAAAACTAATGTAAGGCAACATACTCTATCATTCAAAGTGGCAGGCTTCAGAACAGGAAAAAATGTTTCACCAATTACAGTATAGTGGAAATATCTATAATATATAAGGAACTATAAAGATAGAATATCTAGATAAATAACCAATTTAGAAATGGAGTATAAATCTAAACAAAGATTTCTCAAAAAGAGAAAATTTAAATGACTGTAAATTACTTAAAGAAATGTCTATTCCTTAGTCACCAGGAAAATCTGAATCAAAATTACTTTGAGATGCTATCTTACACCTGTCAGAATGGCTAAGATCAACAACACAAATGATAGCTCATGCTAGCAAGGATCTGGAGGAAGGGGGACATTCCTTTGTTGCTGGTGGGAGTGTAAACTCATACAGCCACTATAAAAATAAGGTTTGGAGTTGCTAAGAAATATGGAATTCAATCTACCTCAAGATTTAGCTATACTACTCTAGATATATCCAAATCATTATTATACTACCACAGGAAGACTGGTTCAGCCATTCCCATTGTTGATTGTATAATATCCAGATACTGGAATTTCTGAGTCAAGTATCTCTTTGGTGGAGAGAGAGTGATATGGTTCCTTCTTCTGGGACAGGGCCCTGGTGTAAGCTTCCACAAGTGTTGATGGCTGCTATGGGTATAAAGATTTTTTGTATAATAATTTATATATTTCATATTCCTCTGAGAAATGACCTCCCTGTTAACATTAATGATTCCATGATAATCAGAAATATCATGAGCCTAGGAGTCGAGGGTCTGGCTATGCCTGAGGAAAATGGTAAACACTGTGACTTTCAGGACAACTCTTAAGACTATGGGAAAGAACTCTAAATACTTGAGTTTGAAAATATACATTTTTTCAGCTATGCAAAAATTAAAGATACAATATGAATAATATGAGGGGCTTCACAAATGGAAAGGAACAAAAGTAGCTGTGCTGCGAGCCAATTTGTTGGAAAATTATTAAGTAAGGAGATAAAGAGGCTTAGGGAGTGGCAATTTCAGGAGATCCTACCCAGCTAAGGTTTTTTGTTTATGTTTACAAAGGCAGTTAGAGTCCTGAGTTCAGGAATAGCCTAGGACAGAGCAAGGTTAGGTTCAGGTGTGGTGGAAATAACAATTTCATGGCAAGGTCCTACCCAACTAGCTTATCTTCGATGCCTAACAAAAGCAGAAAGATTATTGAATTAATTTGCAATGTTAAAAAAAATGTATATTTGTTCTCTCCCAAAAGTCAAAGGTCTGGGGTCATGGGATGCTGATTCAAAAGATAATCAAAAGGAAAACCTGGAGTAAATGACTGGATTGATATGTATAATTAAAGACTGGATTTCCAGAAGATAAGGTATCTGGATACTTTTTTTTTAGGATAAAAAGAGAGAATTACTTGGACAACTGACACACACACACACACACACAAACAAACAGGACATGGCCATAGAAATCTCTTAGATTACCAAGCAAAATTGACAGAGAGTTCTCTTAGAATAGCAAGCAAACTGAATATAGACAGAAATCTCCAGAGAGACAGCAAAACATAGAAAGAAGCACACTGTAAAAGCTGTATCAAGCTTTTACAGCACAGATTTTCAACTTGGATCCATGATTTGACTTCAGAGTTGTTCTTTGGTCTGCTCCCAGACACTCCTAGTCTCAGAATCCCTTTCCAAGCCAAGGCTAGTCCTTGGCAATAAACAACTTATATGGATAATGTGGTACATTTACACAACAAAATATTACTCAGCTTTATAAAAATGAAATGACTAGCCCAAATTGGGACCCATCTCAAGGGGAGGCTCCAAGGCCTGACACTGATTACTGATGCTATAGTGTACTCACAGACAGGAGCTGAGGATGGCTGCCCTCCAAGAGGCCAAACAAGTAGCTGACTGAGACAGAAGCAAATACTTACACCCATCCAATGGTTTTAAGTTGAGAACCAGTTTGTTTGAATTTGGGAAAGGCTGGAAGTAGTTGAGGAGAACAGCGATTCCCAAAGAAGATCAGCAGTGTCAACAAACATGGATCCCCAATATCTCTCAAACACTGAGTCACCAACCAGGCAGCATACACTAGCTAGCTGGTCCAAGACCCCTGACAAATATACAGCAGAGGATTGCCTGGTCTGGCCTCAACGAGAGAAGATGCACCTAACCTTTGAGAGACTTGAAGCCCCAGGAAATGCAGGTGGCCTGGCAGGGTGTGGGGGTACATAAGGGTGTGAGGACATCATCTTTGAGACAGGGTAGGGGGAATGGGATGAGGAACTGTCAGAGGTTAGACAGAGTGATATTTTGGTCTGACTTATTATATAACAATATAAAACTGTTGTATCTGTATGAAATTATCATAGTATACATATGCACGTTCATTTATACATTTTTGGATAGCTATATTTACATATAGTTACTTATGCATGTGTTTTATGTATAAACATACAAATATTCATGCGTTCATATAAACTGAAGAGAAGAGATGGTGATGCACATTAATTTCCCACAGACAAGGAAAAAATCTAATTCTGTCTTTAACTTCATACTCATTAAGCTATTGTAAATCTTCCTTTCATGTTAGTATTGATCATTTTCTCCTCATTTTACAGTGTTGGCTGGCCGAGAACTCACAGTTTAGAGCAGGTTGAACTTGCTCTCATAGAGATTTTCTGCCTCTGTTTCTGGAGTGTTGGGTTTATAGTCAAACTTAAAATAGTCTTAAACAATTTTTATCCTAGTAACTGTCTCTCAATTGATGTGTCAACTGCAACAAATAAGATAGAAATAGCAGAATACCAAACCTATGTGCAAGCTTCATGAATCAGGACAAAATTTCTTGTAGTTAAACTATCAATATTTCTTCAGAACAATGTAAGCTTCAGGAATTACTTGATATATCATGGTTTCAGGCATTAAACTGAGAAAAGATGGATATGCTAACCTTGTCAAACCTTACAAATACTTTTGACAAGATTCTGTGAATGTTATCCTACTCTCTTTACTATGCTTTAACATGGTGGGTACTGGCTTGAGAAAGCATTAATATGGTGTCACGAGTCCATTGCTACTGTGATCACAACATTGATAATGTGTCTATCTAAGAAAATTCCAGGTTGCCACAAATAGCTGTTTATTCTATTCAGCATATTAAAACAGGCTCACTTCTTACATTATTGGAGAAAAATTAGAAACACAATTTTAAATACGAACTACTTAGGATACCCAGATAAGTTGCATAACACCAAGTTTTTTCACCCACTCCCTGCCTAAGACATACCCAGTCTTTTACCCAGTCTTTTAGAAGCTCAGTACCGTCTACACTAACTGAGGTGTATGGAGTTTGTGCAGAACTCATTGCTATATTGAAATGGTATATTACTGACAGCTATCTGCTCATGGAACTTCAGAATACTACTTGCTTTATATTGCTTGAAATGGGGTCTTACTCTGCTTTCAGAACAGAAAACATACATGTTTTGCATTGGGATGTACTTAGTTTATTATTCTTTGTGTTTTTACAACAAATTATCATTGTAAATGAATAGGTTCAGAGATTCACAATTTGACTTCTTTATGATAAAAACATACACCAAATTCAATGGTTATTTTTACTTATTTGGATAAACACCAGAAAAGCATAGGAGTTTTTCTTGGTTTAATTACATGTACACACATTTATGTATTTTCAAAAGGTCTTTCTATGTAACACAGGCTGACCTCATAATTGGGGTAATCTATTTGATTATCTTATATACTGAGATTATGGGTTTATGTCATAGTGACCTGTTCAGATGATGGTTGTAATGACAAAGAAACTCTCTGTAACATTCTACACTTTCCATGAAAAATACTCTTTTTTTCCAGTTACAAGGAAGGTATGTTGTTATGTTGAGACATTATTTACATTCTTATATTTTGTTAAAATTTTCCAGAAGTTAAAATCAGGAAATAACAGTTGGTGCTACATACATTGGTAATCTATTGTAGAGAAATACCATTGTTTTATACTGGTAACATTCTATAATTTTCCCAAATGATTTATATTGTATTGGTAATGTTTACTAACCTTTAATTAAAAATATCAATTTAGTTCCTGTTTTTAATAGAAATGATATTTATTCATGAGTCAATAAGTATTTTAGTTTTCAAAGCTACATTTAATATGAATTAATAATTATGTTATATAAATAGAATGCTTTAACTACATTATTTCACATAATTATTTGCAATAGAGCTCTTACTTAACAGTTCTCTAATTAAGTTGTGTAATGAATGTTCTATTAATACTTAGCCATACAAATGTTACAAAATATAACTTTACACATGAGAAAAGTTTCACTGAGATAAGTATTCATGTAACTTTAATTTTAGTGTAAAATAAAACTCCTGTTTGGCTGCTTTGTTCCTTTTTTCAATATTCTTATGTAATCAAGGAAAATTTTAGAAGAAAATATATTTTGAAAAGCTTTGTAATCAATGGATAAAGTTTCTAAGGAAATGATTTTATGTATAAATAAAGCCTGTGAGATGCAGGAGTTGTCAGAGCAGGTCAAGTCATAGAGAGATGTGCTTCCTCTCTGTCCCTTATTACCTGAAAGGAAAAAAAAAAAGAAATGTTTGGGAATATAGGTGTAACTTTGGTTGATTCTAGTAATAAAAATCAGTTAGAAATAGTAACTAGTTTTGGAAAACAGTAATTACTAAACAAATACGAAACATATAAGAATTTTTATGATATAGTTTTTCTTTTGCTTATTTTTGAGATTGTCAGTTACAATATTTCTCTTTTCTCTTCCCACCCACCAAAACTTGCATAATTTACTTCAAGTTCATGGACCCCTTTTTTCTTTCAATGTTTCCTTTCATGTTAGAGAAAAAAATAACAATATTCATTTTAGAACTTATTGCAAAAAATGGAGAGATAACTTGCAAAATGCCTATTACTGTACTTAGAGAAATAATATAGCACTTTAAAATCAATGATCACATTATCTGATAATATCAAAACCTGATTGTTTCTGCTGAATAGATTTAGTTGAATTGTAAAAGGAGTAATAGTAATCAATATTGGCTCTTCTTGTTCAAACGTATATTTAATGGGTTCCTCTTCTCTGAGAACTATCAGTCAGGTAGATCAATCTGAACATTTGCTATTATTTTACATATGAATGAAAGTTACTTTAGTCTTTGTAAATCCTATGCAGTATAGATTATCTGAAATAATCAATATTATTAATATAACATCTGGAATATAGAAAAATCAAAGAAAAAATCAAACTTTGGAAGTTGCTTTGTGTGATTGCTAGAGAAAGCACATTGTTGTGTAGCTGATCCTAAATTTAAAATCCTCCTACTTCATCATAGAGAATTTTGTAATTAAAGGCTTGCGCCAACAGCATATGCCAAATCTGACCTTTAAAAAAGATAAGAAAGTTGGAGCTTTTACACAAATTATATTAGATTTATTGTTTAAAACTGAAATATAGACAGTTTTCAACTTAATATTTCTGGTTCTATATATATTTATGAAATTAATAAAACCTGAATTGATCTGTAACACTGATAAACACAGGTAAAATAAAAATATTTCACTCAAGATAAAGAAACTATCAAATTATCTTTCACATATTAGACTTTTATTTCTCAAGTAGAACAGAATATTTTTCTAAGAATCAAATGCTGAACGTCCTAACTTTAATCAGAGGACATTAAGCAATATGTGCATGGCTGAATAAAGATTAATATGGGAAATTTATTTACCTAAATTATACTTTTCTGGAATTATTTCAGTATAGATTACTGTAAAACATTCTATCTTATTTGGTCAATGTGTTTCCTAGAAGCCCAAAATATGAAGTTAACTGCCCACATAGAGAAGATTCATTCTCAATGTGAGTGGAACCATTCAAAGAGCTGGCAATCTGAAATGAACAAGAAGCCAAAGGAAGGCCATAACACTACTCCTGAGGTCTAACCAAGAGCTTTTCTAAACTTAAGAACTCCTTGCTTGCAATTAGTAGTGTTACTAGCTTATCTCGTTCTCTGTTTTGCAAAAAGATGGCCATGAAATTTATTGCTTCCATAAGTTAGTTAAGAAATCCCAATTCCCCTAAAACTTCCCCTGTCTATCTATCATTGACTGATTTATCTATCATCTATCTTTATATTTATGTCTATCATTAATTTAACTTTATAATTTATCTATCAGTTAACTAGATACCTGTCATCTATCTACCTATATCTACCTGTCTCTCATCTGTTAACTTTCTCTTGTGCATCTGCCTCTCTGGAGAGTCATAAAACATGATATGATTGAACATATATGATATAAAGAGAGTGAATATCTCATATAACCCTATGAAATTTTTGTGTAATTGAAGTACAGACATTAAATGGAAAACTCTTTTCATCTGCTTCTGTAATATTTGCTTAATGATGAGCTCCCTGTATACACACCAGAATTGAAACCTGACCAGGAATCACATTATACAATACCTTTCTATGTTCAATAGCCATGAGAAATAAATTATCATTTTGTAAGTGAGTTGATCTACTATGTTATGTTACAACAAACTCAGCTAATAATAATTAACATTATTTTTTTCCACAAGTGTTTTTTGGTGACTGTTTTGTCAAACTTGTAGTCAATAAGTATTTAGCAATACTAAAAGTATGTTTCCATTTCTTTATTTTTAGTACAATTGCATATATACAAATATATTGTTTGATGAAAAGTACTATATTCAAAACCAAAAACATGAATATATTATAAAGTGGTGAGTTGTGTTTTACTGCTTTTGGATAATCTTTAGCATAACATGGATACCAGATGGATATAAGTTTTTAAAACCATTGGGATAACATCCCAATTGTGGAGAAAGACTTGTCTAATCATATCTTTTTCTGGGCAGGAACTGTTTTCTTAAGGAGTTGCCTTAAAATTCTCCATTGACTTGAAAAATATCTCATTAAGTTTTGTTGTTGTTGTTGTTATGTTGTTTTGTTTTAATAAGACCATACATATCCACCTTTATAATCCAAGAGGCCTCTCTTCATGTATTTATTTTTTTAAAAGATGAATTTATTGATTATGTATGCAATGTGCTCCCTGCTTGTATTCCTGAATACAAGAAGAAGGCACCAGATCTCATTAAAATTTCTTGTTAGCCACCAAGTGATTGCTGATAATTGAATTCAGGACCTTCGAAAGAGCAGCCAGTGCTTTTAACTTCTGAGCCATCTCTCCAGCCCCCAGCTGAACCTCTTGCAGGTATCTGAGTAGATTACAGAAACTAGTGAACTACTTATGAAGGAAACTCAGTGAATATCCCACAACATTTATAAGAAGCAACAAAGTTGTTATGGAAGCCACACAGGGAGTTACTGATATTTCAAGTTAACTAGCTTCCCTCCTAAAGCCAGTCCCTCAAACTAGAAAGAATTTACAGAAAGAAGGTGGATTCTGGATTTACCTTTAGGAAGAATGCTGCTCTATGTAATATATACACATATGCATATGCATATGCATATGCATATATATATATATATATATATATATATATATAATGTGTGTGTATAAATATATAAATATCTTTCAAAACTCTTGTCTAGGAATCTGATAAAATTGGAAGCTCAAGTAACAACCCTTAGACTATATGCTAGAAGACTTGGGTATTGCTGTCACTCTTTTCCCTGTGAGTACCTGAGTACCTGTCCTGGGGTTAATTTTGTACACATTTGGCTTCCACCCAGTCCTCTCAATATCCATATGAGGTTAATTTCTATAATTTAGAAAATACAATTCAAATGGTTTTACATCAGATTCAGGCCATATATTCTATTTATACATCTTAAATTAAACTGAAAGTTATCACAGAATATGGACCTTCACCCCTTTTCTATAGAAATGTCTTTCTAAGGAAGATGAAGAATATTAAACTGGGGATAGCCTCAAGGATCCCAAGAAATTCTTAGAATGCTGTGTTTGTCCCTTTCTGATGAGGAACAGCCAGCTCCTAACTGTGAGTAATTTTTGGTCTAGTTCTTTACAGAGTCAGAGATAAGGAAGGCCAGTTTAAGTTATTGGAGACACATTGAAGATGACTCTACCTGTGAAACAGTACTTCATGGGAAAATCAAAGTTCTATTATATTACAATACACTCAGTAATTGGTTTAGGAAGTCATCTGTTTCTGGCCCCTGGATATAAGTTTCTCTGATTGCCCAAACTCTCACAATAAAACCTGCAAAAATAATCAGGGCACCTAAAGTTAACTTTCTTGAGCCTACTGCTTTATTGGAGTATACCTGCTGTTTCTTTTTCTCTTCAAAATAAAAACTTTATGTCTGGAGAGGTGGTTTAGCTGTTAATAGCATTCATTGCTCTACCAGAGGGCCAAGATACACTTCACAGCATGGACACAATACTCGCAATCATCTGTAACTCTTGGCTTTGAGATTAAATTCTTTTTTCTGTACTCAGTGAATACTTCACACAAATGATGCACAGAAATACATGCATGAAAAACAACAATCCAAATAAAATACATCTTTAAAACTAAATAGAATGTCTCATTATCAACTGTTTGGGCATGGTTTATCTGTTCCTTGATTTTCACCATGAGCTATCAAGACATGCTACAATACTCTGTTTATAAACAGGAGTGAATACTACCATCCTGTTAGACACACAGCTATGAAAACATACAGCTGATCCTTTGTGACATGATGCTCTGTAACATTATCATGGTCCACAATATGTCCTACTTACAATAATACTTCCAGTTTATGATGAGATAATTGTTGCATATCTTATTGTAACTTAACATAGATAATCTGTGTGTTGAGCAAATGGATAAGAGACAAACAATACATTTGAGGAATGATAAACATAGGAAGAACTTTACACTTAATGTCACAAAACTTTAGAAATAAAAATTTCAGAGACTCCATGAAATTGAACTAATTTAGCATATAACTTTGTAATGGAAATTAGAATACAAATTTTGAAAAAACATATTTGAATATATATATATATATATATATATATATATATATATATATATATCAGGGATTAATTTTGATTTTTAGAAGTGTATATATGTGGATATAACAGATGTTTATTTATAAGTATTCCCTGAATACTGAAAATGCCCTTCCATACATCAAAAACCACAATACAGAGCAAGTTGTTTAGTCTTAAATTTCTACTTCAATAAATCATTTTAAATCTTTAAATAAAAAGAAAAATACAAACAGAAATTTTCAGTGAAAAATGTTGAACAAATTACTAGTATAGAGCAGAAAATAATGATTATTTTTTTAGGTCATAAGGATCCGAACAATTTTAAAATACTGAAATAAAAAAAGATTAAACACATACCATTAAGTAAGAAAATATTATTTGGAAATAAAAATTATACAAAAACATTTGAACTGAGATGAGGTGAAAATAAATTGTCATTAGAATACCAGCTGTTGATATACTTCTAAAGTGCAAAATTCAAAGAGAAATATTTAGAAACGCCAAATGCCTAATGACCAACATGGCAGACAATAATAATAAAACATAATGAAAGGTAGATAGAATGTATTGTAACTTACTGAAAAGAAATATACAGCTAGTGATCCAAATAGAGATAAGAACAATAGAGAACAGGAGGGAGGGTTCATCAGTTCACTGAACTTTCTGCTATTCTTGAAGACTCAGGTCTCTTCATAGTCTCCATGTCAGGTTGCTTTCAATTGTTTATATCTCTAGTTGCAAGGTTTCAATGCCTCATGCCTCTGTTGGAACCTAGGCTCATATACATATAACATCAGATGGACTACACATATGATGAGGCTAGTTTCAAAAACTGGTGACACTATAAAATAATCAACATGATAATTCATAAATGATGAAAAGTGAAAAGACATGTGGAAATAAATTTTGACTTGCCACCCAAAATGAGTAGTCCTGATAGATGAGTAGCATATGTAACATTGTTGTACATATGATAAATAGGCAGCTATAAAAAAAGTTACTTTCTAAAGAAAATGTAAGACACTCAATAACAAATGATAATGTGCGACAAATATTTAAGTCAAATAAATGAAATCAATGTACACTAAAATGGTTAAATATACCAGATAAAAGAAAGAAATTCTCAAGATGAATTCGACTCTATGATCAAGCTGTGTGTGATGCTTAAGTAATTTTATGCCAAAATCACTCATACAGGCAAATAAAGAAAGAAAAATAGGACATGATAATATGTACTAGAAGAATTAATTTTATATGAGCACTTAATGTGAATTCACATTAGTCATAAGGAAAATACAAATCAAAACAGCCCTGAGATTCCATCTTATGGAAGTTAGAATGGTAGAGATCTAAAATTCAAGTACCAGTACATGCTAATGAGGATGTGGGAAAGGGGCCCTCTACTCTATTGGTGTGAGTGCAAACTTGTAGAGCTACTCTGGAAATTATTTTGGCGGATTCTCAGAAAATCTGAAATAAATCTACCTGAAGACTGAGCTATGAAGTTCCTCTGCATATACCCTAAAGATACTCAACCATATCACAAAGGCTTCTGCTTCGCTATGATCATACAATTATTTTTTGTAATACTTAGAAGCTGGAAACAACCTAGATTTCCCTGAGCCAAAGAACAGATACGGAAATGTGATTCATTTACACAATGGAATACCATTCAGGTACTTAAAAAAAGAACATCATGATTTTTTTCTTTTAGGAAAATGGAAAGATCTTGAAAATATCCTGAGTGAGACAACCCAGAACCATAAGGACATGCAAGGTATTTAGTCACTGATAAGTAGATATTACCCATAAAATACAGGATACTCATGATATGCCCTACAAAACAAAAGAAGTTTAACAAGAAAGAAGGCCCAAAAAAAGATGCTTGAATCTCACTTAGAAGGGGGAATGAAATGATCACAGGAGGCAAATAAAGGAAGGGAACTGGGTGGGAGACATGATGGGGTGGAGAATGGAAGGTCTTTCAAGATCAGTTGTGGGAGATAGGAGAGACGGCCATAGGGCCAAAAGAATAAATGGAAGTCTGCAGCTGGTGGGGACAGGGTGTTGGCTATCACTAGGAGGATCCAGAGACATGGGTTGGAGTAGTCTCCCAGGAGTCAAAGCAGTTTACCTTAGCTAAGACTCATAGCTATAGGCACATAGAACCTGAAGAGGCTACATCCTAAAGCTAGACATGACTACCAATGGAGTTTTAAGTGTACCAACCCATCCAAAATACTTTCAATCCAAATTATGTCCTGTCTAAAAGTAATGCAGTGACAAAGATAGAGCAGAAACTGAGGAATTAGGCAACAAGTAGCTGGTCCAGCTTGGAACCACTCCCATGGGAAAGCACCAACCACTGACACTGTTAATGATACTCTGCTACGGTTATAAAAAGGAACACAAAATAACTGTCCTCTGAGAGGCTTTGCCCAGCAGCACACTGAAACAGATGCTGAGACCCACAATCAAATTTTGGATGGATGCAAGACCTCTTATGGAAGAGTTTGGGGAAGTATTAAGGCTTCCAAAGGAGATAGGAACTCCATAGGAAGACCAGCAGAGTCAACTAACCTAGATCCTTGGGGTTCTCTCAGAGACTGAGCCACCAAACTAAGAGCTTATATCGGCTGGACTGAGGTCCTGGTATATATGTAGTAGATGCGCAGCTCAGGCTTCAAATAGGTCCTCCAACAACTGGAGCATCAACTTTCCCTAAAGCTGTTGTCTTTCTGTGAAACTAACTAGTTTGCCTTTCTTTCCCTAACTAGTTGCCCTGTCTCATCTCAGTGAGAGAAGATACACTTAACACTGAAGAGACTTGATGTGTTAGGCTGGGGGGAAACTGAGGGGCATATTTCCCCTCTCAGAGAAGAAGGAGAGAAGATGGGGGATGTTGTGATTGGGGGTTAGTGAGGGTGGGCAGTGTTCTGGATATAAAATGAACAAATATATAAAATAATTAAAAACAGTGTTAAAATAAAAACAATATCAGTTAAGATGACAGTTAAGTGATGCAAAGAGGCTTAAATAATGGACATAGCAACATTACAATTTACAGGAGACGAAATCAAATTACATGAAGCAAAACAGTACATCTAAGAAGTATAATAAAGTACATGCACATAATTTTAGCAGGTAATATTTTGACCAACTTTTTTTTTAGTATTGATAAAACTAATTCACCAATAATTAGCAAGAAAATATGATGACAAAAAAACCCAAACAAATAACATGGTCTACTTCACATATAAAAGCATGCCAACATATCATGATGGCATAACAGAAAAAAATTAAGCTGCTTTTGTTTATGCATGGAGTGATTCATAACTGCTTCAAATAAAGTCACAAGGGCTGAGTGAACATTTAGAAAGTGCATTTAATATACTAATATTTAGCTCAAGTCCAAGTGGATCAAGAACCTCCATATAAAACCAGCTACACTGAAATTAATAGAAGAGAAAGGGGGGAAAGTCTCGGACATATGGGTAGAGGGAAATATTTCCTGAACAGAACATCAATGGCATATGCTCTAAGATCAAGAATTGACAAATGGGACCTCATAAAATTGCAAAGCTTCTGTAAGACAAAGGACAATGTCAATAGGACAAAATGGCCACCAACAGATTAGAAAAGGATCTTTACCAATCCTACATCTGATAGAGGGTTAATATCCAATATATACAAAGAACTCAAGAAACTAGACTCCAGACAACCAAATAACCTTATTAAAAATGGGGTACAGTGCTAAACAAACAATTCTCAACTGAGGAATCTCAAATGGCTGAGAAGCACCTAAAGAAATGTTCAACATTCTTAATCATCAGGGAAGTGCAAATCAAAACAACACTGAGATTCCACTTCACACCATTCAGAATGGCCAAGATCAAAAACTCAGGTGACACCAGATGCTGGGGAGGATGTGAAGAAAGAGAGACAGTCCTCTATTGCTTTTGGGATTGCAAACTGGTAGAACCACTCTGGAAATCAATCTGGAGGTTCCTCAGAAAATTAGAAGTAGATCTACCTGATGACCCAGTAATACCACTCTTGGGAATATACCCAAAAGATATCTCACAATGCCACAGGGACACATGTTCCTCTATGTACTTAGTGGCCTTGTTTGTGATAGCTAGAAGCTGGAAACAACCCAGGTGTCCTTCAATAGAGGAATTCATACAGAAAATGTGATACATTTACACAATAGAGCATTACTCAGCTATAATAAACAACTTCCTGAAATTCTTAGACAAATGGATAGAATTAGGAAATGTCATCCTGAGTGAGGTAACCCAATCACAAAATAATACACATGGCATGCACTCACTGATAAGTCGATATTAGCCCAAAAGCTCAGAATACCCACGATACAATTCACAGACCACATGAAGCTCAAGAAGAAGGAAGACTAAAGTCTGGATGCTTTGGTCCTTCTTAGAAGGGTGAACAAAATACTCATAGGAGGAAATATGGAGACAAAGTGCGGAGCGTTGACTGAAGGAAAGGCCATCCAGAGACTGTCCCACCTGAGATCCATCCCATATACAGTCACCAAATGCAGACACTATTGTGAATGCCAAGAAGTGCATGCTAACAGAAGCCTGATATAGCTATCTCCTAAGAGACTCTGATAGAGCCTGACAAATACACAGGGAAATGCTCGTAGGTAATCATTGGATTGAACACATTGTTCCCCGATGGAGGATTTAGAGAAAGGACTGAAAGAGCTGAAGGGGTTTGCAACCCCATAGGAAGAACCACAATATCAAACAACCAGACGCTCTAGAGCTTCCAAGATAAAACCAACAACCAAAGAGTACACATGGAGGGACTCATGGCTCCAGCTGCATATATAGCAGAGGATGGTCTTGTTGGGCATCAGAGGAAGAAGAGGCCCTTGGTTGTCTGAAGGCTCAATGTTTCAATGTAGGGTAATGCCAGGGTGGGAACATGGGAATAGATAAGTGTCTGGGAGAACATCCTCATAAAAGCAGGGGTGGGGGAAACAGGTAGGGGGATTCTGGGAAAGGGGGAAACTGGGAAAGGAAATAACATTTGAAATGTGAATACCGCAAATATCTAATAAAAATAACAAAGAATAATTAATTGGATTCAGCTCTTAGGACACACATGATGAATCATACAAATTAGTCAATGCTGTTACAGGAGATTCAATGCCATCTGTGAATATCCTTGGGCACTTTGTGGACATGCATGTAATGCATACACATAGCTGCTGGAAGAACAGTCATATATAAAACAAAAGAAGTAAGTATGAATAAGTAAAGAAAACATAAACTTGGTAAGATCTGTCATCATATTATCAATAGTTTTCCACAATGAAACTCTTCCAAATCTTTTTTTTTTCCATTTGGACTTGAGAAAAATACTCAAAATTAATATTGAATATCATATATCTTTGAATTGAAAGAAAGTACTTCTAAACATGAACTAATGGGTAAAACTAGCCTGTTACTTACCAAAAATGTTCAACAGAACATAATAATGCAAGGGCTATAATCAAAAGTTTGCATGTAACAGCATGAGATATTTTGAAATAGTTTGTTTTAAATTTTCTTAAAATATTTTTGATAAAATTATGAATACTGAACTAAAGGTTATCAGTTTATATGCATCTAAAGTAATTTAATTTATAGATAAAATTTTGAAGAAATTAGAATGTAACCTCATTTTTTTATATAAAATATAGCTCAAAATATGTCACAGTATTAAGTTAAGATCAATACATGTTGGGGATTATTTCTAATGCTTTGATTAATTGGGAATCTGCTCATCCAAATGATGAAGGTCCTTGCTTCCAATTGGTTTTTGATTGATCAATAAAGATAACAGTGGCCAATGGTTGGGAAAAGAGAGAAGGTGTGAGACCCTTAGATTTGTGTGAGCTAGGATGTGTGAAAGAGGAGGTGAGGGGAGAATCACCAGGTTTCAGAGAGAGAGAGACCATCTTTAGAGCTGCAGAAGGAAGATCATCTGACATGGAGGTGAGAAGGAACACTGCCCTCAGACGGGCTGCCCAGAAGCATCTTGGGCACCAAAAGCTAGGGTGCCACCCAGAAGGAACAGTGAAGCAAAGATAGATCACAGATTAGAGGGTATTGAGTCAGGAGTACTGGAGGGAAAACGATGATAATAGAGAAGAGGATTAGAACTGTCAAGCCTTTGGCTAGCCAAGGCATTTAAAAAATGAGCTAACTATGTCTTTCATTCATGGATCCAAGAAGTTCCTGGACAGGTGGCTGGAAGTGCACAAAGCAGTGTTACTAAACTCACTAGTCTAATAAACTTTTAGAAAAGTTCTTCAGAGAAATTCTGAAAAACAGAAATGAAATCCTCAGATTTTACTAGTGTATGATTCATAAAATAAAATCTAGAAAATTCCTATCTCATAATGATTCAGAAATTTGACTTTTAAAGTAAAACTTACAAAGAAAAATTACAATATTTAGAAACCACATTCTTGAGAACTTGCATTTAAATTGAAAAAAATACAAAAGACACTAGTAATATAACAAATGAAGATAACACAGTCTGGGCCAGAAGAGATGACTGTGGCCAGAAGTGTTTGCCACTTCTTCAGAGGAACAGAAGTTTATTCCCATTATCTACAATGAGTCTCATACAACCAAATATAACTTCAGTTCTAACAGAGCTAAAGCCTATTCTGAATTCTTGGGTCATCCATACATGTCCTAACATGTACATACACATAACTGTGTATACATAAAGATAATAGTAAATAAGTTTAAAAACTAAATAAACTTTCACCAACAAAAAAGAAACCAACTTTAATAAGAAATCTTCATTGCAAACCCATTGTAAGTAACTTGAAACTTCCCTTATCTATCAGACAAATACAACTTATATTTTCAGTAAAAGGTCAAAACAAGCATCTCACTACAATAATTTAGTTGTTTTGGTGGCAACACTAAAAATGGCAAAGAGAGAAAAAAAATGACCACTCAAACTTATGTGTGTCAGTTTGTTGTTTCTTATATTTCTGAAGATCTATGGAAACTCACTATGGTCAACTGAATTTTGTACTATTGCAAGTGAAATAAAACTTTATATAAAAAATACACTATATTGGTGTGTTCATAGAACCTTTCCCATGGCTGACTCCAGCCTAGATACAATAAATATAAGTACCTTTTCAGTCATAGAAATTAAACAGAGTTATCACAGAATATTTTAAAAAATATCTAGTCCATAGGATTGTTTATGGTATATAATTCATGGTTTTTGAAAAAATATAAATGGAGAACAAATTGCTGCTTTGTTTCATATGTGAGGGGTCTTCATTGAGACAACATAAAAGTGAACATGGATACTAATGTGAATGACGTTTTCAGTACCTTTTCTGTGATTAAATAAACTAATGTAAAATTCAAATTGTAATTAACACTGAAGGAACTAATAGAACATTTCTACGATAGAATTGACCCTTATGATGGAATTGAGAAGCTATGCGACAGAATAATTAAGACATTAAAAAAACCAAAGTGATCTTTCATTATAAGAATTTTGACTATGATACTTAACAGATAGAAATATATTTTCAAAATCCTAAGAGAAAATATAAAATGATTATATTTAAGTAGACTATTTATTAACCTGTAAGAGTACGTGAAAGGTATATTTAGGCAAATACTACAATACATTGATAAATGACCCAGATAAAATTATAGTAATATTTAGAGAAGTTTTCTGAATCTATATACATAATATATATGCATATAATATATATTACATATAATATGATGTTAATATGTATAATATGATATATATACATACATATACATAACCCTAGTACATGAAAGTACATTTGGTCTCTATGTAGAAACAGTTATATTAAAATTTGTTTCATTATTCATTAAAAGATGATTTGGGTAGCTTTTTTATTGGAGAAATTATCATGGTCTATATGATATTTACAATAATTATTGTCCTATTATGTACATCAAGTTATGAATTAATTCTAACTTAGTTTATTTCAACTTTGTATATAAAATAAACATTTCCAAATATATTGGGATTGAATTATATAAAGTGTAAAAAATGAACCATAAGAATTAAATCAGCATTTTTTCAATTATTATATGAAAAATGAATTAAATAAAGGAAATATTATTTTAAATGGTTGGAATTAAGATATTTGGGTCTCCAAAACCTCACATTTATTTCCAAATATCCAATTTTGGAAATGTCTCTGAAAGAGAAGTATTCCAAACTCACGTGAATAAAACAAAACAAATTTCATCTCTACCTGTCTTGGAACTTCAGTTAAAATAATATAAGGTTAAAACTGAGATTCTAAATAGAAAGGGAGTAAGGAAATGTAATCTTATTATAACCTAGAAAAAAAATAAGTAAACACGAAAATAAGTCAATGGTGAAAAAACGTAAGAACAATGATCTACAGTGTTCACATAACAAGGAAACATTTAAGGGCTTTTAAAAAACTGAAACAATTTTACAGTTTCTAGGACAAACAATAGTTACAAGTTCTAGAGACATTGGCAAATCTGAGTGCATAGCTATTCTATTATTGTCATTTTATGTGAAAATGTCCACATGCTAATAAATTATATACTACAAATGAGGAAATTTTACAGTAACTTTAAATTTTCAAGATGTTACAATTTTAAAATGAAGCAGGATTATTTCTGTTTTCAAAGTTATTTTAAACAAAGAATGCTGTACAGGGACACCAGTAAAGTCTATGTGATATATGCTTGAAACTCTAAAATGTGAAAATACTCATGTTCAAATTATGGGACAAACTAATACACGATCATTGGTATAAAATTTATATAGAGAGCTCTTAATGAATAAAGATCAGCATCAGGTCATAAAATTTGATGTTATTAAAGTGGATACATTGTTTAATCAATTAATCTTCTATACGTTTTCTCATTATATTGTTCTTTTTGCTGCTATAGAAAAATAGAGTGCAATATTTTCAGATTATAACTGAAAGTGTGTGGGTTTTTTTTTTCACTTTTCAATTTGACAAGTTATGGTTTGAAAAGTTGATGATTTTAATTGTTTTTATTTTAATAAGTAAAACTACCGAACTGGTCTTAGTACATGAAGCATGCAGCAATAGTTTGCTAGATTTCACTGGACCTTCCGGCAAAAGATATCAGAGCCTTCTGCCTCAGTTCTCTCCTTCCAAATGTTGGAATCATAACCCATAGAACATAAATGTAATACTAGATTTAATTTTGAGCATCTAAGCAGCATCATGCCTTTAGGAGATAATTTATTTTCTATGACTAAATCTATATTATACCACAAAAGAAAATGTGTTACAATTGAGCTCCTGAATCAATCACTAGTTTCCAAACTTGACTGACTTTATTTATAATGTTAAAGTTGAAAAGCTCAGTGAATATTAACTCTCCCAAAAGGTCTTCGAAATAGACGTAAATCTTTATGCTGTCCAATACTAAACAAAATGAAATTAAATTAAACCATTATAATAGCTATAAACATTATATATTAAATATTAATCTTTACAATGATTATTACCATTTTATTTTAATGTAAAGTACATTTTTATTTTGCCATATATAAAATTATAATCTGGCCACTTTCTAAGATTCATTTGCTTCCAAGCTTAATATTGTTTCACATGTAACATGATTCAATATCAGTTTATAGCAATAAAATTAAGTAGTCTTTATTACATTTAACAGTGTAATTAAGAAGAGATGCAATTTCTGACATTTAAGAACTGACTTAGGTTTTAAGCTGGATTTAAGAATTTTTCTCCTGATGAAAGTATCAAGCACAATATTTGAGAAGTCCATTCTGTGACTAAAATAGATCAAGATAAATAAGAACTCTGTGATTGTGTCTTTAAAAGAGATTAAATGTTTACAGTAAAAACAAATAGCAAACAATTTCATTTAGGAATAAGATTAATGAATGACTTACTCAACTATCTCAATTAATTTTGCTTTTACCTCAAGTTTCATCTGAAGTTCTTTTGAATAAACTATACTAAGACACTAATTAATTTTCAAAAATTAGGCAAAGCTGAATTCAACAGTTATGTACATAATTTTGTAGAAAGAAAGAACCAATACATCATTTTTGAGTAAACTATTTTCTATGATAAAATCAAAGAAATTTGCCACATGTATGTAAATTTTATGATATTCATTTACATGCATACATAATCTATTATTCACCTCTTTCTGTAATAATTCAGATTGCATTTCTGTAATTATTCAGATTAGTCAATTATCTATTCATTGTAATATGAAGGAATGACTGTCATCTTTTCCTATATTAAGTTTGAGTTCTTAGAGTTCAGATATTATATCTTATTTTCTACTGATTCACTTTACATGCCACTCATTGTCCCACACCTGTAATACTTCACGTTTTCACGTTTTCCATGGGGCAGGTGGGTGTCCCCCTATCCTGACACTTTAAGTCTCTGTTAGTCTAGGCTAAGTGTTTCCTCTTTCACAGAGGCCAGAAAAGGAAGTTTTTAAAGAAGAACATTTCAGATATTGGAGACTCGCATAAATACCAAGCTGCACATCTGCTACATATGTGCAGGGAAGCCTAGGTATAGCCTGAGTTTGTTCCTTCGTTGGTGGGTCAGACCCTGAGAGCCCCAAGAATCCAGATTAGTTTACTCTGTTTTTCTTCCTGTGGCGTTCCTATGCCCTTCAGGCCCTCAATCCTCAACTCCTATTCTTCCATAGTAGTTATCAACCTCCATCCACTGTTTGGGTATAGCTGTGTGTATCTTTCTGAGTCAGATATTGGGTGGAGCCTCTCAGTGGACTGCATGCTACTCTCTGCAAGCATAATAGAGTATCATTAATACTGTTAGTGACTTGTGATTGCCCATGGGATGGGTCTCAATTTGGTTTGGTTATTGGTTTGCCATTTCCTTAGTCACTGTTCCATCCCTGGGCCTTCATTTTTGTAGACACAATAAATTTTGGGTGGAAAGTTTTGTGGGTGAGTTGGTGTCCCTATCGCTCCACTGGGGTTTCTGCCAGGTTACAGAAGGTAGCCTGTTCAAGTTCAATATCCCCAATATTATGATTAATAGCTAAGGTCACCCCCATTGATTCATGTGCACATCCCTTATACCGGGACTCTGTTTCTTCTGGGAGATACTCACCACCTCCTCACCCCCATCAGTGGCAGATTTCCATGCATTTTCATGGGCATCTATTTACCGTTCCTGTCCTTCCCCACACTTAGCTCCTGAAACCTAATTTTTTTCCCCAAAACCCCAACCTCCCAGTTTCCTCCCTCCATCTGCCTATTATGGTTACTTTATTTCCACTTCTAAGTGAGATTCAAGCTTCTTTGCTTGGGACTTCTGTCTTGTTTTGCTTCTCTGGATCTGTGGAAGGTAGCATAATATCTGTATTTATGGCTAATATCCACTTATATGTGAATCCATACCATGCAAGTCTTGAGACTGGATTACTTCACTCAGGATGATGATATTCCCAAGTTCCATCCATTTACCTGCAAAATTCATGATGTCTTGGTTTTCAATAGCTGAATAGTGTATATGTGCCATATTTGTTTTATCCATTCTTCAGTTGAGGGACACCTAGGTTGTTTCAAGTTTCTGTTTTTTACAAATACAGCTGATATGAACATAGTTGATAGTGTATCTTTGTAGAATGTTGGAGCATCTTTTGGATATACGCTCAAGAGTGATATAGCTGGGACTTGAAATAGAACTATTTCTAGTTTTCTGAGAAACAATCAATTTGATTTCCATAGTGGTGCTATAAATTTTCTATCCCACCAGAAAGGAAGGAGTGTTCTCTTGCTCCACATCAGCACCAGCATGCTATATCTCTTCAGTTATTGATATAAGCCTTTCTGATGCATAAAAGACAGAACCTCAGAGTTGTTTTGATTTGCATTTCCCTGATGACTAAGGACTTCAAATTTTCTTTAAGTGCTTCTCACCATTGGAAGTTAATTGCTGAGAATTCTCTTTTTAGTTCTGTACTCTATTTTTTAATTGGATAATATGGGTTGTTCCTGTCTGACATATTGACTTGCTTGTGAAGTTTGGATATTAGCCCCCTGTCTGATGTAGGGTTGGAAAAGATTGTTTCTCAATCTGTAGGCTACCAATTTCTCCTATTGAAAGTGGCCTGGCAGGGTTGGGGTGTGTATGCAGGTGAGTAGAGGATTGGGGGTGAGTGGAGACACCCTCTTTTTTTATATAATTTATTTTTTCTCAAATCATAATTCATTCACACAGGGGTTATAAACACAGAAAGGCAGGATGTGGGGAAGGGAATGACACTAGAGTGTGGGTGATCAGGGGGAATACAGATACCATCAGAACTGGGTTTCAGCTGGGTGAAGGTTCAGGGGACAATTCACTATGACTCTGCCCATGACTCGCTTGTCCTTATCTAAGTTGGTATTGTCTGCCCAGGCTACCTATTTACAAGATCTATGACTACTCATGCTTGCAAATTTCCACAAAAGCTGCCTGTTGACATTAGCTTATAGCCATCTGTTTCAATGTTTTTCCACTGAGACCCAAGACTTGGTGTTAGCATATGACAGGTCTATTGCTGATTTTAGGCCTATGGCAGATTTTAGGCCTTCGATGTGTAAGCAGGGCTGCCCCTGATATCTCCTACCTTCTCTAAGTATAGAATGGCTGTGGCAATTCTAAACTTGCATAGGCGGGGATAGAGGACTGACCTCCAGTATTTGAAGGGGACCTTGTAATGCCCCCAGTCCCCCTGTCGTTGTCCAGTGAGGCATGAGGGCCATACCCATCCCGATGTCTTTTTCCTGGAGAAGGGATACTTTTGACATCAACCCCTATGCAGTCAGGCTTGTCCCTCAGGAAACCCAGAGAGATATTTTTATCTTTTATTTATATTCCCTTGCAGTGCTTAGTTTCGCAGCCTAAGCAACAATTCAGATCGCCTGATAAATGGGGTTCTGTGTGGCCCCTCTCTGCTTGGTCTAGGGGCAGAAGTCTCCCGTTTTAGGTTGGGTGGAGATGGGTTTTGGAGACACCCTGTATAAAGTAACAACCTCATCTTGAGTCTCGTGGTCCTCCATAGCTAACTTATGATAATGTGTCTGAGTAGGTTTTGGTACCAAATTATATATCTGTTGTATCACAGAGTTAGTCCGCCTATTTGAGAGGCAGGGACCAGCAGAAAAAAGCAAAAAGAACACAAATAATGGTCCCAAGATGGAAGGAAACAGGGTTGACAACCTTGGAGAGGCTGAAAAGCAATTCTTGTACCAGCCTTCATCAGTCTCTTTCTCTCTTTGATTTTCCTTAGGGCCTAAGAAGACATCCTCTTAGGGGAATAGGAACGGGATGAGGAACTGTCACAGGGTAGACTGGGATGGCAATAATGATTAGACTGTAAAAACAGATTAAAGTTAATTAAAAAGAAAAAGGGGGGGAAGAAGAAAATGTCCTCTTTCTTACAGTAGCTTTGTAGTTTCATGAGATCCCATTTATCAGTTGTTGAACTTTGAACCTGAGCCATTGGTGATTTGCTCAGGAAATTGTCTTCTGTATCAATGCATTCAAGGGTATATCCCACTTTCTTTTCTATGAGATTTAGTGCATCTGGTTTTATGCTGAGGTCCTTCATCCACTTGGACTTACATATTATGCAGGTAATTTCTACCATTCTTCTATATGTAGACATACAGTTAATCTGACACCATCTGTTGAAGATTCTTCAATTTTTCCATTGTAAGGTTTTGACATTTTTATCAAAAATTAGGTGTCCATAGGTGTGTGGGTTTATTTCTGCATCTTACATTCAATTCCATAGATCAATCTGTCTTTTTCTGTACCAATACCATGCGATGTTTATCACTATTGCCCTGTAGTATAGCTTGAGGTCAGAGATGATTATGCACCCAGAAGTTCTTTATCCCTTAGGTTTGTTTTAACTATCCTGGGTTTATTTTTTTGTTGTTGTTGTTTTTCCATATGAAGTTGATAATTGCTCTTTCAAGGTATATAAAAAATTCTGTTGGAATTTTGATTGGAATTGCATTGAATTTGTAGATTGCCTTTGATAAGATGGCCATTTTTACTGTGTTAATTCTACCTATCCATGAAGGTGGGAAATTTCTCCATCTTCTGATATCTTCTTCAATTTCTTTCTTTACGGTCTTGAAGTTCTTGTCATATAGATATTTCATTTGCTTTGACAGAGATTATCATGATATTTTATATTATTTGTAGATATTGTGAAAGGTATTGTTTCCCTGATTATCATTTGTATAGAGGAAGGCTACTGAGCCATACAGGGAGATCTCCATTTTCCTGCTGCCCTCTCCTCTCACTCTCATTGGACTTGAGGCTCCTGAACCATATAAACTTACAGATGCGAAACCATACAGTCCAAGTATACCCATCAGAGGCCTGCCATATCAAGACCATTGAGGATCAACCCCTCCCCATTATTGACTGTTAGTCTTATTGCATCTTGTTATGCAGTGCTTTTCTGATATCTTTTGGAAGCCTGATCTTTGCTGAAGGGAAAAAGGAAATAGAAGAGGCTGGAAAGAGTAGTGGGAGGGGAAGCTGTGGTAAGGATATATTGTATAAGAGAAGAATAAATGAAAGGAAAAATATATTAATAAATAAATCTATATTCAAAATAAAATAAAATTTTGGTTATTCCTTTAATTTGGTTTGCATGTGTGAATGCAGTTTCTGCAAGGCATGGCTCACATATGGAATTCAGTGGACAATTTCTGGATGCCAGTTCTCTTTTTCCACCATGTGGGTTCTGGCATCAAAACCATCTAGTCGGACATGGCATCAAATACTTACATCTGTTAAGTTATTCTGCCAGCCTGAAGAATTCTTTTCACTGTAGAATAAATTATAAATTAAGTTTGAAGCTATTTTATTTAAAACAGGATATGATTCATGTCTTCAAGCAGCTAATGGAAAGTACAACGAAAACTTTTTAAAAGCACTGGGGAAATGAAAGCCCAACTGGACATCTAAGCATCACTACTAGTATTTGGCTACATCTTACTTAGTAGTTGACTAAATGTGTCCTATGGGGCTCAACAAACACATCAAAGTATTAAAATGTTTATAGGCGGTTCCCCACAAACTGACAGCAAGGCCACATTGCTAGTAGAACACTCACTGAATATGAAGAAGTCAAACTGGTTCCTACATAGAATCTTACACATGCACTCTAGCATCTTTTGAACAGGAAGGTAGGTACACTGCAAGGTACCAAAAGAAAAATGTAAAGACAAGGCCAGCTGCAAACACTGTTTTATAATGGTGTCTTGATTCCAAGATACGCTGTGGCAATGGATGCACAAAGATTGTAGGAGTAACCAACCAATATCAGATTTCACTAAAGGTCTACTCCATGAGATGAAGCCAATATCTGATGTTACTTAGGTGACCAAGAACCAGAGTCTACATAATCCAGTGACCTAGGGTAAACCAAATAAAACTAGCCCAAAACAAATATATAACAAACAAATAACTTAGCAATGAAATGATTCCTAATGATATTCTGTTATATTCATAGATCAAAGTTTTGTTCAACCATCATCATAGAAGTGCCTATGCTAGCAGATGAGAACATATAATGATTTCATAAACCAGAAATTAAGCAGAATGTGAGATACCTAGGAATACTCCATCCTAAATAGCATGCCTCTCTCAAATCTATCTTATTAGGTGTCAGAAACTCTACAAAAGAGGAGTCAGAAACAGTGTAAGTCAGAGGAAGTGAAAGACACTGAAGCTGAGATGAACTCACAGAGACTGAGGCAGCATTTACAAAGTTTGCACAAGGCTGTTCCATATCCCCTGTGTCTATTATAGGTTCAAGTTTATAATTTTTATAGTATATCTAAGCATATGAACAAGTAGGATCTTGATTCTTGTACATTCTCTTAGGATTTATTTTTCTTCTGTTTGTCTTGTCCATCTTTGATGTTAGGTTTATTTTATATATTATATTAACCTTTGTTTTATCTTACATATTTTGTAATTGTTTATCACAAAAATATCTTATTCTGCTCTATCATATATATTATATCATTGAAAAGAATTTTTTGATCTTTTTGTATAGGATTCCTTCTTTTTTAATTTCTAAACTCATATTTTAAATGAAGCAAAACTTCATAAATATTGCTTTGATCCAAAACAATTAAATCAAATATTAAAAAATACATAAAGTCTCATTGTATAGCATAAATTATTGATGTACAATGAAAGCAAATATTTTGAAATTGAATTACCATTTCATAGAAACAGCAGGGCTTGAGATGTGTACAAATGCAAATGAAGGAGTTAACCATAAAATCATTGGTAAAGTATTAAAAAGAAATAAATATAATGTGATCACCTAAAACAATAAACATGCCTACATAACAAAATCAGATGGTTGAATCCAGTTTTTGGTAGGGACTTTATGTTCATAAAAGGCGAATAGTGGTAATAAATTGAAAGTCTCACTAGACAATGTACAAAAAGAATATTGAATCATAAATATTAGGAAGATAACATTAACTTATGATTGTTCATCAAACATTTCAAGTAGATATTTGATTATAAAAATTATATTAGAAAAGTGTAAAGACTTGTAGATTACTAGAAACAACTGTAATGCATATGCACTCTGCATTTCCATTCAATTTCATCCTTAACGTAGATGAATTCAGATGAATGAAGGTAACAGGAAAATAAAAGAAAATTGAAACACATAATACAAATGAAGCAGTGATTTATTATCAGAGTTATGAAAGCCCATAGTTATAATGGTTTGTTTGTTTCATTTGCCTCTCATTTCCTAAATAGCCTATAGTTTTAGAAATAACATCATATATTTTTTTAAACAACAGACTATTTACTACTGGAAATCGAATTTCAATGTTCATACCCTGCCTTAGGCAGACACATATTGTGGCTTTATACCAAAATAATAATACAACTTACCACTCAAAACACAAGCATGCACAGCACAAATACATGTGTGTTTCATTTATATTCCTTTCTCGGCTATGTATTTCATATTATGCTTACATTTCCTTTAATTATAAAGCATAACATGAGAAACTTGAAAGTGTTTCCTATCATTGAAATCTATTTCAAATGAAAAGCATAATAAATTTTCACTACCTTTTGACTTGAACCAAAAAATAACATTTTTTACTTGTCTGAAATATGCATTGTAGCATTGTAAATAGTCCATTATGTGTTGACAATTTTAATGTCTATACCTCAAGCAATTATATTTCTCCAGAAAAAGTAGTAATGAGCAAGTTTATATTATATCTGTTTTGAAATGAATGATATTTGAAAAAATTCACATAGAATACTGTGACATATATTAGATGAATATTAAGAAAAATTACATATTAGAATATAGTTAATAATATTTTAGATTTCTTCTGCTTGAGGTAAGGTCTGGAATGTATCCTAGGGTATTCTCAATCCCAAAGTCTTTTCTTTCTCCTCTTCTTTCCAGGTTTGGAGATTATAGACCCGAGCTATCACTCTCCACTTCCATGTATTTTGAAAATTATGCTTTTGACTATGAAGTAAGTCATTTCCACAATTACTATTACATATAAATATTGAGCCATTGCTTTGATAAATTTCAGGCTTTCCTTATTATACTATTGCTTCTGAGATATTCAGGAGATGCCTGTGTACTCTTTGATCTAATACTATTTACATTGCCAACGTCTTCCATAAAATCATTTGAAATCTGGAGGAAATTGTCATGAACTACAAGCTTTGACTTTTGTCCATATCCCTTAAGGACTTAATTAATAACTAAACCCATACAATTATCTTTTTTTGGTTTCTGAGACATTCTAGTACTGGCTGTAGACACTCTGACTCTGTAAGTTGTCTCTGTAATAATCACTCAATCATAATTGCACCCTGAAATATGCATATCCCAAGATGGGAATATGGGGCAAGGGAAGCTGCCATATTCTTATTTTTCTTCAGTTTTTTTTAATTAAAATATATTTAAACCACTTTTCGCTTTGCTGAGCTCCCTATATTCTTTCCTGTGTACCTTTCTGTTAAACCTATTATGTTCCTTCCCTCCAGACACTCTCATGTCCCTCCATGACCAACAAATACATTGAATGTTTTTCATACATGGTATTGAACTTTTATTCTTTTGATTCTATGGCATTTTCTGATGAAAATTTCCAATCTGAGTATCATAATTCCATGAAAGATATATGCATCTCTTTCTATCTGCCTGAGTGTGTGTGTGTGTGTGTGTGTTTTGTACCTACTCTGAAATATAAACCTGTAATCACATGTCTTTATGTATTAATGATTATTTTATTAATTTATATCCCAAATATTATCCCCACCCTGTCCCCTCTTGCAAAGTTCTTCTCCCATCTCCCCATCCTCTGATTTTTAACTTCCATTAATGTTGTTAAGTACAGTGAGACATGTACTAATAAAATGGCGTTCTGCAGCTTTGCCTATATACTGTTATACTTAGGATAAATTCATTCCAATAATTAAAAATCATAAAGTTTGAAATGAATCATATGTAGGATTTCTAGATATGTAGAACAATTTTGGAACTTTCAACATGCACAATCAGAATTTAATATATCATTTTTTGTAATTAAATTGTATCAATATAGTTGTATTTCTGCGTCTTTTTCTTTACCCAACTTCTGTGTTCCAACTAATTCATACTATGTTGTTTTCCATTTGTATAAGAAAGTAGATATTATTAGTACCTGTAATTTTCTCCTACTTGTTATATAGCATTCAGGTTACCTATTTCAGGAAATAAAATAAGGAAACATTATATTTTGTGTATCGTAGAAGTCACTGTGAGCTAGCACATAAAAATATATTTTATACTCCTACAGATAACAAACCTTACTTTTATATATACACCTATGTAAAGCTATGGCTGTATTCATATGAAGAATTATTTGATTTTTAATAATTACTCTATAATGCTTTGATGAAAATTTAGGAGTTATCTGTCAGTTAATAATGGCTTAGATATCACACTTTTCAGATCTTAGGAAAAAATCAATGATCCACCATCACATGCATTTAGGACTTGTAAATATGACCAGGGCTTCCTCTGTGATCCCAGAGTTATAGTTCATTTTGTTGTATGCTCTTCAGTTCTTCAATAAAGAATTTCTTGAAATCAATTCTTGGATTTAGGAAAGAGAGTTACAAACTCTAATAAAATAGAAAAAGGGTCATTGCACTGTGGTTGGTATAACTACTGCCTGATGTCAATTACAGACTGCTAGAGCCCCAGTGTGAGAAGACAGATCCTTGGAGATCTCTAGAGCAGTTCTACTCGTGTCTTCTCAAGTTTAATTTTAGTAACATTATGTTGTTAGCATGGTGACAATATGTATGGTCTGGAAATCATTAAAAACTACAAATCGAAGTTATTTTCCATTTCACAGAGTTTTATATTCCAGGGCACAAATTAAAAATTGGCAGGTTGGTTTTATTTGATTCCTTTATGGGCAAATCAGTTTCTGAGTTGTTGAAATGAGTCAGCAGGTAAAATTTCCTGTCAACAATCCTCAAGTTCTGAGTTCAACCCTGGAGATAGCATGATAAATGGAAAGTGCTGAATCTTATAGGTCATTTTCTGGCATACCTATACACATATTCACATAATCATGTACAACTCTCTCTCTCTTTCACACACACACACACACACACACACACACACACACACACATTTATAAATAATATAAGAATTTGCAAACTACAAATTCCATCCTTCTACTGAAGCAGAGAGCCACATTATCCCAAAAGGCAAAAGGTTTTGGTCTGCTCAACTCATTAACAATGCTCATCATTGTGAACTTAGACAGAATGTTATTTATTATTGTGATAATTCACATGGACTGCTATATGATTTTAAAATAAGATGACCAATAGACACTCATCTAAGAAAGTGAAATCTCTTAGTTTAATAAGAACTCCATTACCCAGAAGCAGGTAGTCTAATAGAAATGGTGAAGATCCTGGTAAAGGCTCAATTTCATCCTTATAATTCATAAAACAGTACAACGTATACACTATATTTGACAACATAAAGAAAATATTTGATAAAAATTATTATTTTTTATTCATTTCTTTTTGAATAATGTATCTGTCAACTCATAGAAACTGACAACTACTCACAAGACCTAAACAAGTTCACACCAAGCAAAAATTCCTTTATGAAGAATGGGGTATTGATACAAAGCCTCAACCCCTCAACCCTATCCAAGGGACTATTTGCAATTCAAACATCTGGGAAAGGAAAAATCATATTTCTCAAGATATTGTCACTAGGTATATCCATCACAATTCAAAGCAGGCCCTGTACCTATAATTAATTGATCAATGAAAAATGAACTCTGCATTTTATTTTCATGAATATGTGTGTGCAGTCTATTTTGTCTTAATGTTGTCTGTTTGTTTTGACCTTTGTCTTTTGGCTTTTGTTTTATGCTCTTTTTAGTTTGAGAAAGGAGGAAAGCTATGAATTTGTGTGGGTAGGGAGGATATAGAAGGTGTTGGTAGAAAAGAAAAAAATAGTAAAATGCATTGTATGTAATAATTAATAAAATAAATACAAGATAGTTGCTTTATACTAAATGACTCGGATTGCCTTCAAATTTTCAATCTTTATTTCACCCTCCAAAACATTAGGGTTATAGACATGTGTCAGTGTATGAGAGCAAAAGAATTTTTGGCTGTCAATCACATAGGAAGTCACTAATAACGGATGTATTTACTAACAGCCTGCCTTCTCAGGACACTTCATAATATATTTTAAATATTTCATGTCATGATGAAGTTGGGATTATTGGGTTGGGCATAGGTAATTTCTAACAGCAAATATTTCCACTAGGGACCCTATTAACTGGAAATTCAGAGGTGGATGCTCACAACCAACCATTGGACTGAGAACGGGATCCCCAAAGGCGTTTGCAATGGAGGAGTTAGTGAAAGAACTGAAGGAGTTGAAGAGGTTTGCAATCCCATAGGAAGAAAAATAATATCCACCAACCAGACCCCCCAGAGTTTCCAGGGAATAAACCAACAACTAAGGAGTCCACATGGAGGGACCCATGGCTCCAGCTGCATGTGTAGCAGAGGATGGCTTTGTCGGGCATCAATGGGAGAAGAAGCCTTTGGTCTTATGAAGGTTTGATGCCTGAGTGTGGGGGAATTCGAGGGCAGGGAGGCAGGAATGGGTGGGTGTGTCGTGGAAAACCCTCATAGAAGCAAGGGAGGGGGAATGGGATAGGAGGTTTGGGGAAGGGGCAGAAAAGGGGATAACATTTAAAATTTAAATAAAGAAAATACTCAATAAAAATCCTTCAATCTCTTATCATTGGCAAATGAATATTGAAGCAAAGAGTAAAATGAGGCTTTTCAGAGTCCTCTTCATCCATCCTATCCAAGCCAAGAATAAGGTTTCTCTAATTATGCATGGTAAAAACATAATCCTATACCCATTACTTATTTTAATTAGGGAGGATATAGAATTTTGTGAGCTATTTCATTGAGACATAAAAATGAGGTTCTGGCTCTCATAGTCCAGGATTTAACATCAAATTTTAAGTTAAAATCCACTTCCTGAGTCAAATGCTCTCTTGTCCTCTTCACTTGTTATGTATGGATAACAGTACACAAATTATCTAAAGTCTCCCTCTTTGCTTGTTTTCCTTCTTTGGCTACAGAAGTGTTTTACTAGAGAGCTTAGTGGCAGTGTGAAAATGAACTGGGTATAATAGGGTCTGTTCACTTGCTTCTGGTAAATTATTTGATCTCTTCATGACATTAAAATTAATGCCAAAAAATTGTCTTCCATAGATTGTTTAATTACTTGCAACATTTAGATTCAATAAACTGTACATGTGAAAAAATAAGATGCAATCTTATTTTAGTAGGTCCAAAGTAGGAACTGGTTTAAAGGAACATTATTTTCTCAGTTCTAGATTTTCCACAACACTTTTTGACTAACTTTAAAATTAACGTAGGACAGGATGGTAAAACTCACACTTGAGTTTCTCTGTTTCTGAGATATGTAGATAATATTCATATATATATTTAGTGAAATCCAAAGGTACAGCAAACAATTAATTGCACATAAATTGTCTTGATGGAAATCAGGATGCTGATAGTACAGAAGCAGGCATATCCATTGAATTGGGAAGTCTAAAATAAAATTGAATATGTGAGCTTAGTCTCCAGTGCCTATTATGCTAATGATATTATATTCTTTGACTTTAATAAAAAAATCCTCAGAAATATTAGCTTACTTGTACAAGGTCTAAAAGTGGCACTCAAGTCTTTTTCAACTACTAGAGGACACAGAGGAGAAAAGAACCATAAGCTACTAGACAGCATCATGCTGCCATAGCACATCATTCTTAGCTTTAGTAAACATTTACATGCTCAGGCACATTAAGTCTTATGGTCTCTGGCCTTTCCTTGCTTATACATTTCAGAGTAATAGCTTGAGGAATAAAACCCTCAAGAATTCAATAAAAGTTGCAGCAAATCTCTCTAACAGGCTGGATGAAGAGGTGCTTTACTTGGTGATAAACATTTCTCCTACTGAAGCCTTAAGATTGGTTCCTAAGGACCAACAAGCTCTTATAAGAATTGGGGTTATGAAATTTTCACTCATTCCTCTTCAAGATAGGAGGGATAGGAGGGAAAGTTTATAACTGTTGCATTATAAATTAGGTGATGGTAATAGAAACTGTCCAAAGGGAGCTACGATGCTGTGCTCATGGAAAATTTATACAACATTATATTTTTATGGAAGTTTTGGTGCTTCCATCTTTAAAAGTGGATTTTTTATGATTTGTTCTTACAAAAGTATAAATAATATTTATGTATTTATCAAATATATAGCATTGAGGCTAAATTGAGAATATACCATTTAAAATATATGTTTGGATTTACAGAAGAAACGTACTCATTAGAAAATTTAGAAAAGAAGATAAATTTTAGGGAATATAGAAAAAGAAAATGACAGGCATGTGGAATATATAGGAAATCCACAGGGTGTATACTATCTTAGGAGTAACAATCACAGTATCTTGATTGCTTTATGTATTAGAAGTAACTTTTATTAAATAGTGGATATTTTTTTACACAATTTGGAATATTACATATTTCTTTCTTTAGAAAAAGAAGGGACAGAGTGTTTTACTCTAATTTCCATTTTGTGGGATGCTAAAACCAAATACATAAAATTCATAAAACAAATATCAAACAAACAAATAAAAGACCAGTTAGCTAAAAACGCTAAAACAAAAAATAATCAAACGAAAAGTCTGAAAATAAAATAAAACAAATTACAGCAACAAATAAGCAAACAAATAAACCATGTGATTGATTTTGTCAGCCAGCTATTCTTGGGCATATCTGCTGCTCTGAAGCATTGTGGATGCAGTCAATGACACTCCATTAGGGAGGAAATTGTTTTCTTTTTTTAGCTGGTACAAATTTCAGATAGATTCTAGGTTAGGCTTGGAAGTCCATGTCCAAAACTCCCCTCAAGGCTGAGAACTTTAACCTGTTTTACTTTAACCTGTGCATGTCTTATGTGTGCTGCCATGATCTAATTGCATTCCTCCAAGCAACTATCCTGTAGCATTTGTAAATCACTGTCCCTTGGAGAAGATCACCTCTCACTCATACATCCTTCCAAACTCCTCTTCTATGCACACTCCTGATCCTTGAATGGAGGGTGTTGATAGAAAATATCCCATGTACTACTGTACATTATAATGTCTCTCACTCCCTGCATATTGTCTATTTGTAGGTCTCAGTGTTGATTTCTATCTTCTGTTAAATCTTTAAGTCAAAAATTCTATGTAAAACCTAAAAAAGATTTGAATTTTAAATTGTTATGTGTATATATATACACATATAATGTATTGTGTGTGTGTGTGTATATGTGTGTTTGAATATGTTCATATTCATTTCAGACAGGGATCACATGGGGATATCTAATCCCCTTAAGCTAGAATAACAAGCAATTGTGGAACTGTACTACATGATTTCTGGAAAACAAAGTGAGTTTGCCAGAACACAAATTTCTTTTAAGTGCTGATCCATCCCTTGAGTCTCAGTAAGTGAAGTTTTATACTTATATATTTAACTATCATAGTTCCATAATAGGCATAATAATATTTTTACTTACCCCATATTATCCATTTTCTAATTCTTGAATCCTGACTACATGCCATGTCACAAGCTAGATGAAAGTTGCATGTAGATGATAGTGTACTTTCTGATGAGCCATTATTAAAGTAAAATCAATATTAATTATCCACTTCTGGCCATTGGAATGACAGGAATCTTTCCAAAGAGAAGAGCAAGACAGAAACCACAAGATACAGTATATGAATCTGGATGTTCTAGTCAAGGCAGTTTCTGAGCATGAGAAAATGAAAAGACAGTTACCAGTTTGGTCCCTCCTTTAAAAGTAGAACATACTAGGAAATATTCTCTAGTAAAGTAGTCTGAATAAGTGTTTCACTGCTGATGCAATATATAATAATGAAGATGTCAGATAATATAACAATATAATTATAATTTTCTTATACATCACAAAGTTTTCTGTAAGTTCTACAACATGGAACATAAAATAAACATGAGGATGCTGGGTAGAAAGAACAGAAATAAAGAATATCATTAACACTCTGCCTGAAAAGTCTTCTGGAGAATCCCAAGGTGTACAAAGAGGCTACATACTATTCCCTGGAGCTAATTGTACCACTACATTTCCTGCTTCATCACCTCTCCAATCCCCTACCCAGTGTGTCCTCATGATACATGAGTCAGAGAAAATGTTTAACCTAATAAAATCCCTGACATAAAATATCTGTGAAATCTGGAATACCATGAAAAGACTTGACCAAAGAACAATGAAAATAAAAGACTATCAAGACTCCCAGCTCCAAAGAGAATCTAGAAAATGTTTTGAACATAATCATAGAAGAAAACATTCACAACCTGAAGAAAGAAATGTCTACAAGAATACAAGAGTATTACAGAACACCAAGTCATTGTACAAGAAACCAAAATCCTCCAAGCTCACAATAAACTACAAAGTAAATTAACAGAAAAAAGAAATAATGTTAAAAGCTACAAAAAGAAAAGGCCAGTAATATATACAAAGACAGATCTATGAGAATTACATTAAAATCCTAAACAGAGACTCTAAATGTTAGAAGGACCTGGACCAATAACTGGAAGAGTCAAGAAACTACAGATCCCAACCCAGACTACTATACTCAGCAATACTCTCAGTCACAATAAATGGAGAAAGCAAAGTATTCCAAAATAAAACCAAATTTATATAATATCTCTCCACAAATCTAGCCTGAAAGTAAATGCTATAAGAAACATTTTAACCCAAAGAGGATAGCTATACCCAAGAAAACAGAGGAAATAAATAATTCTATACCAGGAGAAAAAAAGGAAAGAGCACACACACACAATCACCACCAACATGAAAATAACAGGAATAAATAATCATTCAACATTAATATCTCTCAATATCAGTGAACTCAATTCCCCCATGAAAAGACACAGTCTAACAGAATGGATATGAAAGCAGCATCTATCAATCTGCTGGATACAAGAAACATATCTAAACATCAAAGAGACATTTCCTCAAAGTAAATATCTATAAAAAGATGTTCTAAGCAAACATGACTTTCTTAGGGATCTTATAAAAATAAAAATGCCAGTCAACTTCAGCCTGACAAACTTGGTTTCCAGAATTTGGAACATTTTAAATAGAACTGTCAGATATCAAATTTGACTTTTACTTCCCATGAATTAATGTTATTGAATAAGTCAGACTCATCAGATATGAGTGATATTTGCCAAACAAAAAGAAAACAGATGCTAAATTAGGAATCAGTGAGAAAAAGGTCATGGAAATTTTAAGAAATTTATCAGAAGTAAAGATAATATGCTCACAAATCTGTAAGCAGTAATTCAGAAATGGTATTTCATACATAGACAAAAAAGGAAGATGTCCCGAGGAAGAATATAGATAATACCTAGGCTCATTTAAATATACAAAGGTGAATTTCAAAAATCTCTGAAATGGTTAAATCATGACAATTAATATTCCAACTACTTCATTTTCTTAGCTATTTGTTTTTATGAGATATTTGATATTTACATTTAAAACTATTACTACTACTACTGCTACCAATAGTAGTTGTTAGTAGTAGTAGTTACTCTTGTTCTTGTTGTTGTTGTAGTCTTTAATCTTTTTTCACAGTTCAGGTGTTATCCCCACAATTCCTCATCTCATTCCTGCTCCTTCATCTCCAAGAGGATGTTCCCATCCCAGCTAACCAAAAGTCACCACTCTCTGGGGCCTCATGTCTCTAGAGAGTTCAGTGTATTTTCTCTCACTGAGATAAACCTGGCAGTCCTCTGCTGCATATTAGTCAGGGGCTTCATATCAACCAGTATATGCTGCCTTATTGGTGACTCATTGTATGAGAGATCTCAGGGGTCCAGGTTAGTTGAGACTCCTGGTACTCCTAAAGGATCATTGTTTTCCTCAGCTTCTTCCAGCCTTTCTCTAGTTCAGCCCTAGGGATCCCCAACTTCTGTCCGTTGGTTGGATGTAAGTATATGCATCTGATTCTTTCAGCTACTTGTTGGGTCTCTAGAAGAACAGCCATGCTAGGCTCCTGTCTGTAAGCTGTAAGCACACCATAGGATCAGTAATAAGTGTAAAGCCTTGAAGACTCCTCTTGAGATGGAACCCAATTTGGGACAGTCACTGGATCTCCTTTCCCTCAGTCTCTTCTCCATTTTGTCCCTACAGTTCTTTTAGACAGGAACAATTCTGGGTCAGAGTTTTTTACTGTAGAATGACAACCCCATCCTCCCAATTGATTCCCTGTCTTTCTTGTGAGGGTGAAGTTCCCTCTCTGCACTGTTGGGCATTTCAAATAAGGTTCCTTCCTTTGAGTTCTGAGAGTCTCTCACCTCCCAGATCTCTGGTACATTCTAGAGGGTCCCCTACCTCCTACTTCCCAAAGTTGCCTGTTTGCATTATTACAGCTTGTCCTCAGGGCTTCACTCCTGTTTCCTACACACGCACCAATACCTGATCATGTTCCCTTTTACCCCTCCTTGTCCCCAATCCTACCAAGGTCCCTCTCTCTCTCTCTCTCTCTCTCTCTCTCTCTCTCTCTCTCTCTCTCTGCTCCTCCACCCCAGTGATTGCTTTCTTCTCCCTCCCAAGTGGGATTGAGGCATCTTTACTTGGGCCCTTCAGCTTGTTAACCTTCTTGAGTTCTATGGAGTGTATCATTGTGTATTCTGTACTTATTCTATGAGTATATCCACTTATTAGTTAGTACATACCATGCATGTCCTTTTGGGGTCTGAGTTACCTCACTCTGGATGATATTTTGTAGTTCCATCCATTTGCCTGCATGATTTCTTCCCATTCTTAATAGCTGAATAGTATTTCATTGAATAGAAAACCACATTTTCTGTAGCCATCCTTCCATTGTGGTTATGGGACATCTGGGTCGTTTCCAGTTTCTGGCTATGACAAATAAGGCCACTATAAACACAGTGGAACATGCTCATCTTTCTCCACATTCCCACCAACATGTGCTGTCACATCAGCTTTTGACCTTAGCAATACTGATTTGTGTAAGGCGAAATCTAAAGGCCATTTTTATGTATTGTTATTGACAGTTCATGCTATGTGCATGTTTTGCATCTGAGATTAAATTCTCTGAGATTAAAACCTTCTAACTTGGAGGTGAGCTCTTTCCCATACAAGACCTTAAAGGATAAGTGAAAATACAGGATATTCAAGACGAGGGGAAACATTATAACCTTCAACAAAGGTCCTTAGTTACAGGAATTGAGCAAGCCAATAGCTTGAGGAGCTTGTTGAAGCCAGAAAAAAAATCACTAGAATCTGAAAAACATGCATAAGCTATAACAACAGCTGAAAGAAGCTCTCAGACAAGCTGAGCTTCCAGAGGTGTCTCAGAGTAGCCAAGCTACGGGCAAGAATTAGAGATCAGAGAAGCAGCCTGGATGTAACAGAGACCAAGTGAGCTGTTGAGACCAACAGAATTATCTGGAAGTGCAGTCTTCAACCAACTGAGCTACCTAAACATTTTTCGGTATACTTCATTCTTCCTGATTTTGTGAGCTGTCACTCATGATAGGTAATGTACCTACAATGCACCTACTTTTCTGTCTGTAAGTAACCCATACCTTGATTTCTGAAAGTGAAATCAATAAAATTCATTGGCTTTTCGTATTGGGCATTGGTTTCCTAGCTGGGGTAGAGAGATATTTGTTCAGATATCTTCATATATAGTGTCTTAAAGCCTATACCAACACGAATGCTGAAGTCTAAAATCTGTATCTTTGGAGATATTTGTCAAACTTGTAGACTACTCTACTAGTTCCCTTTCTCAAAAACATACAATGTTTGTATGGGTTTGAGGAAAGTGTCACCTGAATCTGGTGATGTTCTCTTACCTGAATCTTGTAACTTTTTGGAACTTTCTGAGTTTAATGTTTCTTTAACTTCCTGAATATTAATAGAATTCCTCTTTTTTTTTCTCCCAGGAAAGAATATTTCAAAGCAGAGTAATTAGATGAAACAAATCTGCTCAAATCTCACATGATATTGATCTCTATTTATTCTATAATGGTTGAAACTAACAACATGAGGGAGACTGGAAAAAAATGATTCTCGAATCTTCCTGTGAAAGAAAATTAAGTTGTCTTCATTACAATCATTTTTGACTTTCCACAAATAAATTTCATATTGCCTTTGACAACTGGCTTGTCTTATAATAAATGAACAATAAGTGAACTACTTTAAGGGAAAAAACATAAGAATATATAAAATATTACATGGTTCCAAGTATTTGAAATCTAAGAGAAATCTCAAAATTGTCCATGACCATAAAAAATAAAATAGGCCGTGTTAGAGAATGATGGATATTTGTATGTGGATAACTGTGGCATATTGGTATTAAAATAAATCTTAGATATAAGAATCAATTTAAAGATTATTTTATTGTGGTAATATTTCAATGGGGAAAGGTGTTATAAAGAAAGATCTAGAGTTGTGGAACTTTAGTGGGCATTTCAGGTTGAGTCAAAGAACACAACAGGTATCAAAATAGTGATTTTGTATCATGATAATTTTGCTAAAAATCTAAAAAAAAAAGAATAGAATTGGAAGATCAGTCACAAACGGTGAAGTGTAAAAGGAAGCAGTGGTGTCAACAAAGATTAGATATATTTTTGGGTGAAATGAAGTAAATTAAAATGCTGTTAATTCTGTTATAAAGGAATCAAGGGACAACATATGGGAGGAAATTTAGTTCTTGTGTTAATATGATGCCTTTTTGCTTTAGGGATTTGCAAAGAATATGAGTTGTATGGAGTTAAGACAGATGAGAGAATCTTCACATGAACACTGAAGTTAGTAAATAGGCATGCTTACATTGAATGTGTATGGATAAAAGTAAAGTCCAAGAAATCTGTAATAAGAAATTCAGTCATGTAAACAGGAAATAGGGTTATTTTGCCACAAGCATTTTTATTTGTACTATCATGGGATCAACAGCTTAATCATCACAGCTAAACTTAGAGTTGAATATGGCTTTGTCTTACACAGATTTTCAAAACTTTTGGCTTCTAACATAGTAACATATATTTCACTGGATGTTTAATAAGTATAAAACTTTGACACTAAGTATAAAGTGATACTTTGTCACTTGAATGTGATAAAGCCAGCATGACACTTCATCACTAAGGATACAGGAAAAACACCAGATTGCCATGATGCTGAGTGCTGAAAAGTCCCTTGAGGCTGATCATATATATACTGAAGTTTATTTAGTCATGCTGTCCATTTTATTTTTAATCTATGAGGGCTTTTAAAAAAGTTTGATACTCATGTGTGAAATCAGGAGGTAAATTTTCTGTACATCCCCAATCACACAAGGAAAACTAATTTATTAGAAAATATACCATTTCAGTTAGAGTTTTATACAAAGGACTAGAGTTTCTTACGTTTTGCATACGACCTACAATATGACACAGGCACAATATTAGCTGAAATAAATAAAAATTTTATAAATTTATTTCTATGCTTACTGGACAAAAACTCAGGCTGAAGATTCTCATGAGAGAAGGAATTAGTTTTTGAGAGTCACATCACACATAAATGTATATACGTTATATTATTTCTCCAACTGACTTGTGCGAAATAGATAAACTTTGTTTAGTTGTACTGAGTTGTTACTTTGTATTAACAAAGTAATTTTGAAAAGTTTTTAATATTTCTTTTTTAAAACTCAGTACTAATGTCCAAAATTATTTTCTATATAATTTTATAAAATAATGCATATATGTAACAAAATTAAAAGGAGATTAATAAATGGACAAATAATATTTACTTAAAAGAAACTGTATTATATCATTCAGAAATTTTTAAATAAATTATTTACAAATTAAACACAGCATCAAATCACATACTGATTTTTAGTGTCTAAAATGAAAATGTAATTCATTTGGGACATTAAAAATATGAATATGTAGGAAAAGAGTTAGGTAATATGGTTATCATCTTAAAACAGTGCTAAATAGTGTACATTTGACAGAAAAACAAATGGATAAATAGAAAATATAAAATTCAAGGAAATAGACACAATTAAGTAAGATAATTTATTTCAAAATGGTAATACATCAAGAGATGGATGGATCACAAGGTAATAGCAATGTAATGAATGCCTAATTGTTTGGACAACTGATAACTTCACTGCTAAGTAGGTAGGTGAATTAATAATTTAACACACTATATTAAAATAAAGAGCTAATCATTAAAAAATGTAATGATAACCTTGCTTTAAATTGACCTCATTATTAGTTCTGCTAATTGCTATAATAAACATAAAATAAAAGTATAATTACCTATGTAATAGCCTACGTAATTTTATTCATCAGAAAACAGCTTTCTACTGGCCTCATCTTTCCTCACATTTGTCTTACAGAAGGTTTGGAGAGCCTTGAGTTAGAGGGAATAGCAGATCAAGGGCAATGTCCTAAGAATGGTGACTTGCAAGTAAAATAGATGCCATTCATTTTCTATTGGTTGGTTGTGTAAAAGAATCAAATAAATGATAAGTATGCTACAATATATGATCTCTAGTGTGCAGCTAGATGAGCAGCATGAGAGCTGGACTTTTACATTCCCTACATTGTGAACCACAATAGACATATTATATTATTTAAGTAAGAATTTCATTTTACAAAATAGGAGGTAATTTCAATTTATATAATTTAGTAATATAAGTAGGGATTTAATTATAATTCTATATGTATATAAGAGAATGAAAGATTTATATACTTATGTATGTGCATATGCAAAGTTTTCTTGTAAAAAAAAAACCCAGATCCCTTCTACAAATATTGAAAATATGATTAAAAAATGTTTATATGAATGTACCTTGCAATATTTTCATGAATGTGAGTATAAAATAACAATTATATCATGAAAACAGAAATTAAAAAGAGACGGACACAGTGAAGCAAAGAAAAGTTATGAACTAAATGGATTTAACAGATATCTATAGAATGTTTCATCCTAAAACAAAATAATATACCTTTTGCTCAGAACCTCATGGTACCTTCTCCAAAATAGACCATATAATTGGTCACAAAACAGGCCTCAATGGATACAAAAAGATTCTAATAATCCCTTGCATCCTATCAGATCACCATGGATTAAGGCTGGTCTTCAATAATAAAAAAAAAACAATGGAAAGCCCACAAATATGTGGAAACTGAACAATGCTCTACTAAATGATGATTTGGTCAAGGAAGAAATAAAGAAATGAAGACTTTTTAGAATTTAATGAAAATGAAGACTCTTCATACCAAAACATATGGGACACAATGAAAGGAGTGCTAAGAGGAAAATTCATAGCTCTAAGTGCCTACATAAAGAAACTGGAGAGAGCATACACTAGCAAGTTGACAGCACACCTGAAAGCTCTAGAACAAAAAGAAGCAAATCCACCCAAGAGGAATAGACAGCAGGAAATAATCAAACTCAGGGCTGAAATCAACCAAGTAGAAACAAAAAGAACTATACAAAGTATCAATAAAACCAGGAGCTGGTTCATTGAGAAAATCAACAAGATAGATAAATCCTTTGTCAGAATAACCAGAGGGCACAGAGACAGTATCCAAATTCATAAAATCAGAACTGAAAAGGGTCACATAACAACAAAACATGAGGAAATTCATAAAAATCATCAGATCCTACTACAAGAGCCTATACTCAACAAAATTGGAAAATCTGGATTGAATGGACAATTTTCTAGACAGATATCAGTTATCAAAGTTAAATAAGGAACAGATAAACCATCTAGATAGTCCCATAAGCTCTAAAGAAATAGCAGGAGTCATTAAAAGTCTCCCCACCATAAAAAAAGAAAAGCCCAGGACCGGATGGTTTTATTGCAGATTTCTATCAAACCTTCAAGGAAGACCTAATACCAATTCACTTTAAAAAATTCCACAAAATAGAAACAGAAGGAATAAAAGGTTTATCGCTCGCAGCTTGGGACAGATCACAGCAGACTAGACGGTTCCATGAGGGGAGATTTATTGAGAGAATGGGAGAGCGGGAGGAGAGAGAGAAGTAGAGAGGAGAGGCCGGACATGACCACGTGGAGACGGGGAATGGAATGGGGGAGGAGAGATGGCAACCTGCATGTGCTGGGTCGGAGAGAGCAAGAGAGTGAGGAGGGGGCAGGCAGCCATTTTTATAATGGGCAGGGCTACCTGCCTGTTGCCAGGTAACTCTAGGGAGGAGCATATGTGGCTGTTGCCAGGTGACTGTGGAGGTGGAGTTTAGACAGAATACTAACAAGGAACACTACTCAATTTGTTCTATGAAGCTACAATCACACTCATACCCAAACCTCACAAAGATCCAACAAAGAAAGAACTTCAGACCAATCTTCCTTATGAATATTGATGCAAAAATACTCAATAAAATTCTAACAAACGGAATCCAAGAACACATCAAAACAATCATCCATCATGATCAAGTAGGTTTTATCCCAGGAATGCAGGAATGATAGAATATTTGGAAATCTATCAATGTAATCCACTATATAAACAAACTCAAAAAAAAAACCCCACATGATCATCTCACTAGACACTGAGAAAGCATTTAACAAAATTCAACATCCATTCATGGTAAAAGTCCTGGAAAGATCAGTAATTTAAAGCCCACATCTAAATGTGGAGAGCCTTTGAGGCTGCTTGGCTGGAATCTGACATTGGCCAAGGACAAGAAAATGAGATTAGGCAGGAATCTGACTTTGGGCCAGGACAAGGAAGTAAATTCCAGCAGGAGTCTATTTTTAGGCTAACTCAGAAAAGTAATTTCAGTCAGGAATCCAAGTCTTATGCTAAAACAAAGAAGTAGGCCTCAGGCTTGACTATGACCGTGGGCTAGGACTGGGAAGTAGGGTCAGATACTTTGTCATCCTGATGAGCCCTTAGAAAGGGCAAGAGTGATCACAGGGTGATCATGGGACTCTGTAAAAAGCCTTGTTTGTTCCTTGACTGTTTGTTTCTATTGTATTGTTGGTTCCTCAACCTAGAACTGACCTAAATACTTGCATGTAATTAAAAGGGTTTAAAGGGACAGTTGAAGTAAACAAACCTGCCTTCAGCCTCAGAACTGGCTGGGGTTATGATGCAATTTTGACTAACCTCTTTTCTTTTAATCCTCACTCCTGCACTGGAGAACCTGTTGATTGGCTGAGCAGGCTTTGTCATCTAAACATAATAAAAGGAATATACACCAAGTCAGTAGCCAACATCAAACTAAATGTAGAGATTTTTGAGGTAATCCCACTAGAATCAGAGACTAAACAAGGCTGCCCACTCTCTCTCTACCTATTCAATATAGTACTAGAAGTGCTAGCCAGAGTAATTAAACAACAAAAGGAAGTCAAAGGGAAACAAATAGGAAAGGAAGAAGTCAAAATATTACTATTTGCAAATAATATGATTGTATACTTCAATGACCCCAAAGCATCCACCAGAGAACTCCTACAGCTGATAAACACCTTCATCAGAGTGACTGGATATAAAATTAATACAAATAAATCAGTAGCCTTCCTTTACTCAAAGGATAAACAGAAATTAAAGGATAAAAAAGAAATTAGGGAAGTGACACTTCACAATAGTCACAAAAAATACAAAATAACTTGGTGTGAATCTAACCAAGCTAGTAAATGATCTGTATGACAAGAACTTCAAGTCTCTGAAGAAAAAAATCGAAGAAGATCTCAGAAGATGAAAAGATCTCCCTTGCTCATACACTGGCAAGATTAACATAGTACAAAATGACCATCTTGCCAAAAGCAACATACAGATTCAATGCAATACCCATCAAAATTGCAACTCAATTCTTCATATAGATAGAAAGAGAAATTTTCCAATTCATATAGAATAACAAAGAAGCTAGGATAGCAAAAACTAATTTCAACAACAAAAGAACTTCTGGTAAAATCACCATCCCTCACCTATAGCTGCACTGCAGAACAATAGTGATTAAAAACTGCATGGTATTGGTACAAAGACAGGCAGAGGGATCAGTGACATAGAATTGAAGACCCAGAAATGAACCCAGATACCTATGATCACTTGATCTTTGACAAAGGAGCTAAAACTGTCCAGTGAATAAAGGACACCATTTTCAAATAATTGTGCTGACTCAACTGGATATCAGCATGTAGAAGAATGTGTAGCAACCTGTTTGGGTCAGTCAACAGGGTCTCCAGCACAGGAGTGAGGATGCACACTTCCAATTCCCTCTGTGTCCTTCACTGTATCCCACGTACTGGAGCTCCAACATTGAGCACCACTTTGTAGCTGCCCGAGCTGCCTCACTTTCTGGGGGCCACTTTGGTTTTTTTCTTTTTCTTTTTTTTTTTAATTTTTTCACAGAATGAAATTAATTCACACAGGGGTTATAAACACATAAAGGCAGGATGTGGGGAAGGGAATGACACTGGAGTGTGGGTGTTCAGGGAGAATACAGATATCTTCAGAACCGGGTATCAGCTAGGTGAAGGTTCAGGGGACAATTCACTATGACTCTGCCTATGACTCCCTTGTGCTTATCTAAGTTGGTATTGTCTGCCAAGGCTACCTATTTACAAGGTCTATGACTACTCAGGCTTATAAATTTCCACAAAAGCTGCCTGTTGACATTAGCTTATAGCCATCTGTTTCAATGTTTTTCCACTGAGACCCAAGACTTGGTGTTAGTATACATGTATGACAGGCCTATTGCTGATTTTAGGCCTATGGCAGATTTTAGGCTTACAGTGTCTAAGCAGGGCTCCCCCTGACATCTCCTCCCTTCTCTAAGTATAGAAGGGCTGTGGCAATTCTAAACTTGCAAAGGCAGGGATAGAGGCTTGGTCTCCAGTATTTGAAGGGGACCTTGTAATGGCTCCAGTCCCCCTGTCGTTGTCCAGTGAGGCATGAGGGCCATACCCATCCCGATGTCTTTTTCCTGGAGAGGGGATATTTTTGACATCAATCCCTATGCAGTCAGGCTTGTCCCTCAGGGAACCCAGAGAGATATTTTTATCTTTTATTTATATTCCCTTGCAGTGCATAGCCTCACAGCCTAAGCAAGGTTTCAGATCACCTGTCAGAGGGGGTTCTGTGTGGCCCCTCTCTGCTTGGTCTAGGGGCAGAAGTCCCCCCTTTTAGGTTGGGTGGAGATGGGTTTTGGAAACACCCTGTATAAAGTAACAACCTCATTTTGAGTCTCATGGTCCTCCATAGCTAAATTATGATAATGTATCTGAGTAGGTTTTGCTACCAAATTATTTATCTGTTGTATCACAGAGTTAGTCCACCTATTTGAGGGCCAGGGACCAGCAGAAAAAAGCAAAAAGGAACCCAAGTAATGGTCGCAAGATGGAAGGAAATAGGGTTGACAACCTTAGAGAGGCTGCAAACCAATTCTTGTACCAGCATTCATCTGTCTCTTTCCCTCTCTGATATTTCTTAGGGCCTTCACTACCTATTTCATGCTCTCTTTAACCCTCCTTGTCTTGTCTATGTAAAGGCAACCTTCTTCCTTGAGGGTTGTACACAGTCAAGAGCTGTATACAGCTTTTTCTATTGTACTAGAGTAAATCAAGTCCAATAAGGATCTTTGTGATTTTAGGAGGTCTCTTCAGACAGGGAAACTAGGAATTTCTTCAGATTAGTGATGTCAATCTCTAGCTGTTTGATATTCTTGTCAGTGGCCCTTCAAAGGTCTGAGTGGTATAAATTTGGAGGCCAGCATCTGGATTAGAACTTCTAACAGCAGACATCACGGGTGATTCATTTTTACCTGGAAAGGAAAAAGAAGGGGATTCTCAGGGAGATTTCTCTTCCCTGGATGTAAATTGTTATTCATCGTATTTATGGTTGGGCCTGGCTTTGTGGGGGTATCTATTTTTTTCATTAATCTTTTTGGTAGCCAGTTAGCTGTGCCTTCTCTGGTATCGGACAGGCATATCAGTCCTAGGCTCCATAAGGGAACTGGGTCTGGGCCATTCCCTTTAAGGGTAAGAGGATCCTTCCCCATATTTCTGGCCAAGTTTTGTTGGTCTTGGTGGTGCCAGAGGCACTCAGCAACAGATTTTCCATGAGCTTTCAGCTTTAGAGAGATAAAAGTGAACAAGGCATGATGGAGAGTATTTCAGGGGGACTCCTTCTGAGGGGGTACCGTTCCCCCTCTTTTGTTTTTAAAGCCAATTTTTCAGAGGAGATAACATTGAAAGGTAAATACATATAATATCTAATAAAAAAACCCACACAGATAAAGGGTCTAAAAAAAAAAAGAGAGAGATAAGGAAAGAGTTTACTTATTTTAACTTAATTTCAAAAGTTTCTAGGAGTTGCTAATTGGCTAAGATCCTATTTTAAGCTCTCCACAAAAGAATTTAAGTCTCTGTTCAATATTCTCAAGAGAGAGGTAAACCCTAGTTTTCCTCAACAATTAATTGACAAAAGAGAAGTAATCTCACAAAAAGTAGAAGAAGCTATTACTAATCGATATATTATATAGTCTAATTAGTTGTCAGTGGTGCTATAACAGTCCTTTGACAAAAGATTATTAATATGGATTTATATATCCTTAAATAAGGTCTTCATTACTCTCTGAGTGTGGAATGAGCAACTGTAGGGGCTTCTGCCCTGATTTTACAAGAACTCTGAAAAATTGGGGGGCCACATTGTAAAGGCCTGTTCTGCTGCTCTGGTCTGCGAGTCAGGGCCTAGCAAGAGAGTGGGGATGGAGACGCGAAGAATGGAGACAAGACAGGGAGTCTGATCAAGTCTCTTCAAGTCTCTTTATTGGAAGGAAATCCTGGGTATTTATACCTTTACCATGTGCCTTGGCATCTTAGACAAGCACAGCTGAAGGCACTATGTCATGTGCCTTGCAGCGTGGATATGACGTGCACCTAGCTAGCAGTGAGGAGACCACTTGCGCCTTGCAGCTGGCGTCACTAAACAGCGAAACAAGATATGTGAGAAAAACAAGATGTTTATCAGAGTGTGCTCAGCTGTTGTGGGCTTTTGAAAACAAGTCTCTTGTCAGGGTATATGGCCTGAGATGGCTGCAAAGATGATAGCCGCTTTTGGGTAGGAATCGGCTCCCAACAAGAATGCAACTCAATCCATTGACACTGTCAATAGGACAAAATGGCAACCAACAGATTAGGAAAAGATCTTTACCAATCCTATATCTGATAAAGGGCTAATATCCAATATATACAAAGAACTCAAGAAATTAGACTCTAGACAACCAAATAACCCTATTAAAAAATGAGGTATAGAGCTTAACACAGAATTCTCAACTGAGGAAACTCAAATGGCCAAGAAGCACCTAAAGAAATGTTCAGCATTCTTAGTCATCAGGGAAATGCAAATCAAAACAACCCTGAGATCCCACCTCACACCAGTCAGAATGGCTAAGATTAAAAACTCAGGTGATAGTAGATGCTGGCTGGCGAGGGTGTGGAGAAAGAGGAACACTCTCCATTGTTGGTGGGATTGCAAGCTGGTACAACCACTCTGGAAATCAGTCTGTCGATTTCTCAGAAAACTGGACACAGCATTACCAGAGGATCCAGCTATACCACTCCTAGGTATATACCAGAAGATGGTCCAACCTATAATAAGGGCACATGGTCCACACTGTTCATAGCAGTCTTATTTATAATAGCCAGATGCTGGAAAGAACCCAGATGTCCTTCAGTAGAGGAATCAAAGCAGAAAATGTGGTACATTTACACAATGGAGTGTTACTCAGCTATTATAAACAATGCCTTCATGAAATTCTTAGCCAAATGGATTGAACTAGAAAATATCTTCTTGAGTCAGGTAACCAAATCACAAAAGACCTCATGTGGTATACACTCACTGATAAGTGGCTATTAACCCAAAAGCAGGCAATACCCAAGATAAATTTACAGACCTCATTGATGAAGGAGGATCAAAGTGTGGGTACTTAAGTCCTTCTTAGAAGGGGTAAAAAAATACTCATGAGAACAAATGTAGAGACAAGGTGTGGGACAGAAACTGAAGGAAGGGCCTTCTGAAGACTGCTCCTCCTGGGTATCCATCCATGTGCAGTAACCAAAGGGAGAAGCTGATGTGGATTCCAAGAAGTACATGATTACAGGAGCCTGATACAGCTGTCTTCTTAGAGTTCAGCCAGAGCCTGACATATACAGAGGCAGAAGCTCACAGCTAAACATTGAACTGATCATGTGGTTCCCAGTGGAGGGGTTACAGAGAACACTGAAGAAGCTGAAGGGGTTTGTGACTCCATGGGGAGAGCAACAATACCAACCAACCAGAGCTCCCAGGGTCTAAACCACCAGCCTGGGAGCAAATAGGGAGGGACCCATGGCTCCAGCTGTATCCCAAGTTTTCTGTTACATGCCATGTAAGAAAAATAGAACAAAGAGTAAGTTTGTTTGAACTGTGTTAATTCTATCCATACCTATTAACTCTCACAGAACACAAAATACAAATGTTAATGTTATATTGAAATAAATACATTATACATAAATAAATAATATCATTTTGGGAAAAAATGATAATGAAAATGTGAGTGTTTCTCTAGAAAAGCAAACTACAGAGGAGCCATAAAACTCTTTTATGGTGAAGGAGGAAAGAGGTGGGAAAATAATTGGCTAAATGAGACAGGAAAAGGGAACTTGGAGTGACTGAGATTGAAATGTATAACTGTGGGAGGAGCACATTATTTTAAGAAATAAATAACAGCACAGAATCTAAGTAAATGAAGTATGTATGAAAATTTTGGCTCTTCCATCCTTGCCTGGTCTGTTTGCCTGTGGCAGACACCTAGCTGGATTGCTCCTGTGGAGATACCATATCGTGAGCCATTCTAGAAGAGCCACTGCACTCAGAGCATTGAGTAAGAACCCTGTCTCACTCCCTATGCCCCAGAATTACAACTGGGAGCCAGGGGCACTCAGGACCCATCAGTCACCCAAACTCCACCCCTATGGAATACCACTTCCCTTTTGCCCACTCCTGGTCCTTTTGGCTGGGGCAGACACCTAGCTGGTCTGCTCCTGTGGAGACACATTATCCTTACCTATCCTAGAGGAGTCACAGCACTCAGAGCAGCAGACACCTACCTGGTATGCTCTTGTGGACACACCATATCCTGAGCCATCCTAGAGTAACCACTGTACTCAGAGCAGCAGGATTTCATAATTCCAGAGGAGCCTGAGTCCCAGGAGTTCTTCCACCCAGGAGCTTAGGATCACAAGACCACAGAGACATCTGGACTCTGAGGAGTTGTGACACAAGCAAGATAATTGGAAAGACAGACTCCAGTCAGACACAGTGAGTGCAGGTAACACTAAAGTTAACCAGTTGGACGAAAGATGAGCATAAGAACATAAGGAACAGAAACCAAAATTACTTGGCATAATCAGAACCCAGTTCTCCCACCATAGAAAGCCGTGGACACCCCATCACACCAGAAAAGCAGGATTCAGATTTAAAATCACTTCTCATGGTGATGATAGAGGATTTTAAGGATATGAGTAACTCCCTTAAAGAAGTACAGGAGAGCTCAAGTAAACAGGTTGAAGATGAAACACAAAAATCCCTTAAAGAACTGCAAGAAAACACAATGAAGGAATTAAACAAAACCATCCAGGATCTAAAAATGGAAATAAAAACAATAAATAAATCTCAAAGGGAAACTACCCTGGAGATAGAAAACCTAGAAAAGAGATCAGGAGTCAAAGATGCAAGCATCACCAACAGAATACAAGAGATAGAAGAGATAATCTCATGTGCAGAATATACCCTGGAAAACATTGACACTACTGTCAAAGAAAATCCAAAATGCAAAAAGCTTCTAACCCAAAACATCCAGGAAAGCTAGGACACAATGAGAAAAGCAAACCTAATGGTAATAAGTATAGATGATAGTGAAGATTGCCAAATTGAAGGGCCAGTAAATATCTTCATCAAAATTATTGAGGAAAACTTCCCTAACCTTAAGAATGAGATGCCCATAAACATACAAGAAGCCTACAGAACGCCAAATTGACTAGACCAGAAAAGAAATACCGCCCATCACAAACATTAAGTGCACAAAACAAAGAAAAAATACTAAGAGCAGTAAGTGAAAAAGGCCAAGTAACATATAAAGGTAGACCTATAAGAAATACACCAGACTTCTTATCAGAGACTATAAAAGCCAGAAGAGCCTGAACTGGCATCATACAGACCCCAAAAGAAGATAGCTACACAAACATAATTCTACCTCTAATGACAAAAATAACTGGAAGTGAAAATCATTGTTCCTTAATATCTCTTAACATCAATGGACTCAATTCTCCAATAAAAAGACGCAGACTATCAGACTGGACACACAAACAGGACCCAGAATTTTTGCTGCATACATGAAATGCACCTCAGTGACAAAAACAGACACTACCTCAGAGTAAAAGGATAGAAAACAATTTTCCAAGCAAATGATCCCAAGAAACAAGCTAGAGTAGCCATTCTAATATCAAATAAAATCGACTTTCAACCAAAAGTAATCAAAAAAGATAAGGAAGGGCACTTTATACTCATCAAAGGAAAAATCTACCAAGATGAACTCTCAATTCTAAAGATCTATGCTCCAAATGCAAGGGCACCCACAAACATAAAAGAAACCTTACTAAAGCTCAAAACACATATTACACATGACACAATAATAGTGGGGGATTTCAACACTCCACTCTAAGCAATGGACAGATCATGGAACCAGAAACTACACCAAGACACATTGAAATTAAAAGAAGTTATGAACCAAATAGACTTAACAGGTATCTATAGAATATTTCATCCTAAAACAAAAGAATATACCTTTTTCTCAGCACCTCATGGTACCTTCTCCAAAACAGACCATATAATTGGTCACAAAACAGGCCTCTACAGTTACAAAAAGTTTGAAATAATCCCTTGCATCCTATCAGATCACCACGGACTAAGGCTGGTCTTTAATAATGACAAAACCAATGGAAAATTCACATGCACATGGAAACTGAACAACAATTTACTCAATGATGACTTGGTCAAGGAAGAAATAAAGAAATTAAAGACGTTTTAGAATTTAATGAAAATGAGGACACACCATACCAAAACTTGTGGGACTCCATAAAGGCAGTGCTAAGAGGAAAACTCATAGGTCTAAGTGCCTACAAAAAGAAACTGGAGAAAGCATACACTAACAACTTGATATCACAACTTTAAGCTCTAGAACAAAAAGATGCAAATACACCCAAGAGGAGTAGACTACAGAAAATAATCAAACTCAGGGCTGAAATCAACCAAGTAGAAACAGAAAGAACTATATAAAATATCAACAAAACCATGAGCTGGTTCTTTGAGAAAATCAACAAAATAGGTAAACCCTTAGCCAGAATAACTAGAGGGCACAGAGACAGTATCCAAATTAATAAAATCAGAACTAAAAAGGGTCACATAACAAAAGAAACTGAAGAAATTTTAAAAAAAAATCTGATCCTACAACAAAGAATGATACTCAACAAAATTGGAAAACCTGGATGAAATGGACAATTTCCTAGACAGATACCAGGTATCAAAGCTAAATCAGGAGCAAATAAACCATCAAAAAATTCTCATAACCCCTAAAGAAATAGCAGCAGTCATTAAACGTCTTCCCACCAAAAAAAGCCCAGATCCAAATGGTTTTAATGCAGAATTCTATCAGACCTTCAAGGAAAACCTAATACCAATGCTCTTCAAACTATTCCACAAAATAGAAACAGAAGGAACTCTACCCAATTTGTTACATGAAGCTACAGTCACACTCATAACCAAACCTCACAAAGATCCAACAAAGAAAGAGAACTTCAGACCAATATCCCTTATGAACATCGATGCAAACATACTCAATAAAATTCTAGCAAACCGAATCCAAGAGCACATCAAAACAATCATCCATCATGAACAAGCAGGCTTTATCCCAGGAATGTAGGAATGATAGAATATTTGGAAATTTAACAATGTAATCCACTATATAAACAAACTCAAAGAAAAAACCCCACATTATCATCTCATTAGATGCTGAGAAAGCTTTTGACAAAATTCAACATCACTTCATGATAAAAGTATTGGAAAAATCATAAATTCAAGCCACATAACTAAACACAGTAAAAGCAATATACAGCAAACCAGAAGCCAACATCAAACTAATTGCAGAGAAACTTGAAGCAATCCCATTAAGATCAGGGACTAGACAAGGATGCTCACTCTTTCCCTATCTATTCAATATCGTATTTCAAGTCCTAACCAGAGCAATTAGACAAGAAAAAGGAGTCAAAGGGATACAAATAGGAAAGGAAGAAGTCAAAATATCATCATTTGCAGATGATATGATAGTATATTTAAGTGATCCCAAAACTTCCACCAGAGAACTCCTAAACCTGATAAACAACTTCAGCAAAGTGGCTGGTTATAAAATCAACTCGAACAAATCAGAATCCTTCCTCTACATGAAAGATAAACAGGCTGTAAAAGAAATTAGGGAAATGACACCCTTCACAATAGTCACAAATAATATAAAATACCTTGGTGTGAATCTAACCAAGCAAGTGAAAGACCTATATGACAAGAACTTCAAGTATCTAAAGAAAGAAATCGAAGACCATCTCAGAAGATGGAATGATCTCCCATGCTCATGGATTGGCAGGATTAATATAGTAAAAATGACCATCTTGCCGAAAGCAACCTATAGATTCAATACAATCCCCATTAAAATCCCAGCCCAATTCTTCACAGAGTTAGAAAGAGAAATTATCAAATTCATTTGGAATAACAAAAAACCCAGGATAGCAAAAACTATTCTCAACAATAAAAGAACTTCTGGAGGAATCACGATCCCTGACCTCAAGCTGTACTACAGAGCAACAGTGATAAAAACTGTATGGTATTGGTACAGAGACAAACAGGGCGATCAGTCAAATAGAATTGGAGACCCAGAAATGAACCCAGATACCTATGGTCACTTGATCTTTGACAAAGGAGCTAAAACTGTCCAGTGGAAAAAGGACACCATTTTCAACAAATTGTGCTGGTTCAACTGAAGGACAACACATAAATGAATGCAAATTGATCCATTCTTAATCTCCTTGTACAAAGCTCAAGTCTAAGTGGATAAAGGACCTCCACATAAAACCGGATACACTAAAACTAGTAGAAGAGAAGGTGGGGAAGAACCTTGAATACTTGGGCACAGGGGAAAAGTTCCTGTACAGAGCATCAGTGGCTTATGCTCTAAGATCAAGAATTGACAAATAGGACCTCATAAAATTGCAAAGCTTCTGCAAAGCAAAAGACACTGTCAATAGGACAAAATGGCAACCAACAGATTAGGAAAAGATCTTTACCAATCCTATATCTGATAGAGGGCTAATATCCAATATATACAAAGAACTCAAGAGATTAGACTCTAGACAACCAAATAACCCTATTAAAAAATGAGGTATAGAGCTTAACACAGAATTCTCAACTGAGGAAGCTCAAATGGCCAAGAAACACCTAAAGAAATGTTCAGCATCCTTAGTCATCAGGGAAATGCAAATCAAAACAACCCTGAGATCCCACCTCACACCAGTCAGAATGGCTAAGATTAAAAACTTAGATGATAGCAGATGCTGGCGAGGGTGTGGAGAAAGAGGAACACTCCTCCATTGTTGGTGGGATTGCAAGCTGGTACAACCACTCTGGAAATCAGTCTGGCAATTCCTCAGAAAATTGGACATAGCACTACCTGAGGATCGAGCTATACTGCTCCTGGGCATATACCCAGAAGATGCTTCAACCTATAACAAGGACATATGTTCTACTATATTCATAGCAGCCTTATTTATAACAAACAGAAGCTGGAAAGAACACAGATGTCCCTCAACAGAGTAATGGATACAGAAAATTTACTTTTACACAATAAAGTACTACTCAGCAATTAAAAACAATGACTTCATGAAATTCTTAGCCAAATGGATGGAACTAGAAAATATCATCCTGTGTGAGGTAATCCAGTCACAAAAGAACACACATGGGGTGTACTTACTGATAAGTGGATATTAGGCAAAAAATTCAGAATAATCATGATACAACTCAGACCATATGAATCTCAAGAATAAGGAAGACCAAAATGTAGATGCTTCAGTCCTTCTTAGACAGGGGAACAAAATACTCACAGAAAATAGAGGGTGGGAGAGACTTGGGAGAAAGAGAGGAGAAGGTGAAAAGGGGCAGGATCAGGTATGGGAGATGACAGGATGATAAACAGAGGGTCAGGAATTTGAACAGAGGTGTGTAACAATGGGGGATAGGGAACTGGGGATAGACACCAGAAAGTCCCAGATGCCAGGTAGTAAGAGGCTCCCAGAACCCAACAGGGATGAGGTTAGCTGAAATGACCAACAAAGGGGTGGGAGAACCTGTAGAGACCATATCCAGAGGTTATGCAAGGCAAGAGGTTGGGAGATGGGACCACTCACTAATCTCCAAATTTTTAACCCAGAATTACTCTTGTATAAAGGAAATACAAGGACAGAGTGTGTCCCACCTGGGGATCCATCCCATATGCAGACACCACACCCAGACACTATTGTGGATGCCAAGAAGTGTTTGCTGACGGAAGCCTGATATAGCTGTCTCCTGAGAAGCTCTGCCAGAGCATGACAAATACAGATGCAGATGCTGGCAGCCAACCATTGGACTGAGCACAGGGATCCCAGTGGAGGAGTTAGGGAAAGTACTGAAAGAGCTGAAGGGCTTTGCATGGCTCTAGCTCCTTATGTAGCGGAAGACGGCCTTATCTGCTATCAATGGGAGAAGCCCTTGGTCCTGGGAAGGCTCAATGTCCCAGTGTAGGGGAATGCCAAGGAGGTGAGGTGGGAGGGAAAGCACCCTCATAGTAGCAGGGAGAGGAAGATGTGATAGGAGGTTTGCAGAGGGGAATTGGGATAGGGGATAACATTTGGAATGTAAATCAATAAAATATCACAAACAAAAAAAAAAGAAAAATAAATCTTGAAGCCCACCCTGAGATAGAACCCATGCTCTGCACTGCATTAATGACCTGGATGGTCAGGAACAGGGACTAGAGACTGAGATCTAGAGTAGAGTTAAACATGATTGGCCTGAATGAATGAGTGAATGAATGAATAAATGAATAAACAAATAAAAATTTATTAAATAATTTCTAATGATATTTTGCTATATTCATACATCAGTACCTTGTCCAGTAGTCATCAGAGAGGGTTTCTTTAGAAGCAGATAAGAATTGGGTGCACAAACCCACAACTAGACATTATGTTTAGAGTCTAAATTGGAGGTTTTTATTGAGTCTCTCCTCTAGGAGCTTGGGGAACTACAGAAGCACAGATGGAAGACTGGAGAAGTCAGAGGAGACAAACACCACCAGGAGACTATGGGCTACCAAATCAACTAAGCAGGGCTTGTATGTACTCACAGAGACTGAAACAGCAAATATGGAGCCTGCAAGGGTCTGCACCAAGGTCCTGTGTGTGTGTATGTTACCTTTGTTAGCTTGGTGGTTTGGGGGAACTCTTAACAATGGGGATAGATGTATCTCTGACTCATTGATCTACTCTTGGAACTCCTTTTGCACCGATTAGGCTGCCTTATCCATAGCAAACACACAAATATATAACTGTGTATAACTATACATTTTTATTAAGTATGGCCAGAGGATATAGAATCATACAAAAAAGGCATCAAATACCCTATTTTAGTAAAGGCTCAAAATGACTAAAAATTTAATAGAAATCTCCTTTAAAATATTTATGAATGGAAGTACTGATAAACAATTAAACAAATAATTAGATGATAAATAATTAGCAGATGATAGAGACATAGACTCATAGATTAATAGATTAAGTAGATACATAGTAGATAGATAGATAGATAGCTGATAGATAGATAGATGTGCAGATGATTTATAGAAGTCAGACACATATCGATATACAAGAATAGCTATATTTAATTTTTAAATTTTATTTATTTATTCTTCTATGGAATACATCCCAATGGTAGTCTCTCTATCCCTCTTTTACTTCCAACATATTTATCACCTCCTCTTTCTCCAAGATATACTGCTATACTGTTTTCTCTCAGAAAAGAACATGTCTCCCAGAGATACCAACCAAACTAGCATCACAGGCTGTATTAAAATTAGGTACTTAACATCATATCAAGGCTGGACAAGGCAATCCAATTGCAGGCAATTGTCCCATTCGGAGGCAACACAATAGGAGGCAAAACAGTCAGAGATACCCCTCAATCGCATTGTAAGAAGTCTAACAAAAACTCCAAGCCAAAGAACCACAACATGTTCAATCCTTAACATTAACTTTTAGTTTATGTAAATATTAGAATGCAAAGATTTACACCAAATCTTGACTGCATTTAATTTATGAACTAGAGGAATGTCATTATTGCATAGCTCTTGTCACAATTAGAATTGCCAAAAGGCCTAAAATATTCAGCTTATAAAGACCAAGCTGAAGAAATATAGTTGGATTTTAAGATTTAAAAAATTTTTCATAATAGTAATAGGCTAAATGATTTTTAATTGAAATAGGTCTTTTAATTGTATTTACACATACTCATACATACATATAAATGCACACATATATACACATATACACATATATACATACCTACACAAGTTATATAAATTTTAAATCTGTAAAGAGACCAAATATGTTCAGTAATTATAGTAGGGAATAATTACATACAGCACAAATCATAAAATTACATCAAATATTACTTATGTGAAGTGACTTAGTACATTGTGTTTACTGAAGGTCTAGGGGTAGATCAAGCAAACAAGAGCTAGATAAATAGAATTAAAACTATTCTTCATGGTGGACAAATATAATAATTTTAAATTCATTCTCTATTGACTCTGATTTTTCTTAGGTATAAATGCATCATATATCAATAATGGGGTTGGATGAATTTGAGCTTGGAATTGGAGGCTAAGTCTCCTAAAGCTGCCTTAGAGGGATTAAAATGAGGTAAAAGTAGCCAGGATAATTTCATGTTCCATTATTTATATGATGAGCTCTCCGATGGGTTAGTTCATTCTTTAGCCTTTCTACAATCAGCATTAGAAACACCTAGTGTCTATGACATAGCTGATATTTCTCTTTTCTTGTAGCTTCAAATCTCCACACAGATTTGAGAGTATTTTCAATATTTTTTCAAATCTCTCCTGTGTAACGCTCCTTTTTTTCAGCAGTAAAATTTTAATTTTTAAATGTCTAAAGCTTTCCAATTATATTTTAATTATGTATGATACATAAAGCTATAAACATCAGAAACAAATTTTATCTATCCTTATCCAATTGTGTCTACTTACAATGTCACTATGTATGCATTATTTATAATTACTTCATCCTTTTCTCAAATAAAATATAAATTATACTATTACTAATATAGTTAAAAATAAAATATTCAAAATAATATCTTTGTGATTACTAGACAAAAATGCTAGGCCATAGAAATGGTCCATGACATTTTTTATCATCAGTATTGTGAATATAATATACAAATATACCATTAGTGCTATACATTCAAATTTTCATAAATGAACTATGATAAAATTCTTTCATATGTTGTCTTCCTAAAATTCTGTAGAGTTGTTACTTTGATCTAGTTTTTAAAAAGTTAAATATGACAAGATATATTCATAATAGAATTTATTAGAATATCTGCATTTATAAAATCATCTAAAAGTCCATGAAATTATTATTTTTCCTGTTTCTGTTTAAATATTAGGAAGAAATGAACAGTAATTCCTTTACCATTTGAAATGTGAGACATTTTGATTATCATTACTTGATTGATTTTCTTTGTTCCTCCTTTCTATTTAAGGATTCTTTATTAACATTCATAAAGGCAAAATACACATATACATTAAATAAATAAATCTTTTCAAATAAAGAAAAAAGATTAAGAAACCGGAGCATGCGATTAATGGCATTAGCAATTTCTTTCTTCAATTTATTTATTTAATGTAAATATCTTTGCATCCCATGTGTGTAGTATCAGAGGGTGCCTGAACAGTTCACTGGATTCTCTGGAAATGGAATTACAGGTGGCTCCCAGGTACCATGTGGGTTCACACAATCTTCTCAAAATGCATCCAAGATTAAAAAATTCTTATTTTATTTTAAGTTCAGAATGTTCTGCTTAATACTATTTTTCTCCTCTGGATGTCATTTTTGAGTCAGTTCACCGCAATTTGGTCTCAGAGGGTATCTAGAGACAAAGAGAAATAACTATTGGATAAATTTATGATTATTTTTCACACTGAAACTTCATTTCTTTTGTAAATTGTTCCTTACCATGTTTACATTCATTGTTATACTCAATCCATTTTCCAAGAAACTAATATTTTCAATGTAGATCTAATTCTTCTAAAAGATTCTAACTTATAAAATAAAGTTCTTTAAAATATTCTCAGTATTTGTGGATTGTATGTCAGTTGCATTCTAGATGCTTCTAATTTCACTATACACATCTTTCAAAGAAGCTACAAGCAAAAATGTTCAGTACCATCATCTTTCTTTGACTTCCAATTCATTTTTTATAATTTTGTTCATTTTTGTAACATTATCTAATTTCTGAACTATACTTATCTATAATTCCCTTGTGTCATACAAGTGATTTAGTAAGTGGAAAATAGTGTTGCAGTTACTGAATTTCTGTAAACAAGCATACATGCTAAAAAGAAAAGAAACAGAAAATCCATCTTAGCTACCAGGATACAGATGTGGAAAAATAACAGATTTCTGAACATTCTGTCTAGGGACATTCTGCATTTTTCTCCTTTATTCTTGTTAGTCAAATTCTAGAGAGCTCCTTATTGTGGACAATTCTGCAGCCAGTTATTTTCAGGTAATTCTGAGGAATTTTTAGTAATAAATCAGGCACTAAGGACATTGTTCATGAAACAATGGCTTTCTCATCTTCTTAAGCACATTTCTAGGAGTTTTATTATTTAGATAATGTGCTTTGAATACTGTCACCCACTTTGTCTCTTTTTAATTCCAGAGATGTCTTATGTGATGCTAGGTAGAGGTTCAGTGACAGTGAATCAGTGACAAGATACCAACTTATGATTAGAAGCTATTGTAATAATTATCTTCCTTCCATCTTATCTCCCTTCATCACTTTTCTTTCTCCTTTCTTCCATGTTTCCTTAGTTCCAACCTTTCTTCCTCTCCTTCCTTCTTCTCACATTTCCTCTTTTTCCTCCTCCTTGCGTTGTAATCTTTACTTTGTGTTTCATTTTTTATCTGTTTCTTAGTTTGCCTAGTTCTCTATTCCTTCATTCTAAGTTTGAACTCTCTTCCTTCTTTCTAAGTTTGAGATATGAATAACTCGAATGACCACAAACAGGTTTATCTGAAGCAAGAAAATAGAAAAGATTTGTACTTAGCAGGCGACATGACAAGCTTTAGGAGGGATGAATAGGACACAGGAACTACAAGGGAATAACAAGAAGAAATGATATACAGAGAAAGAAGAGAGAGAGAGAGAGAGAGAGAGAGAGAGAGAGAGAGAGAGAGAGA